>NW_027553940.1:0-153833 GCF_045843805.1 Urocitellus parryii | reverse complement strand
AGGACACAAACAATAGCGATAGAACTTGGAACTACATTATTGTGCCAAGTTTCCAAGAGCTAGCACAAACTGTTTTTGATTTAGAGTTCCAACTACATGTATCCATATAGGAGAAAACAGAGTGAAACCTAAACATGAAAACGGTTCCTGCAAAGAAACGGTTTAACCGAGAAGAACGAAATTTGGTGAGCCAAGTGGGATTGGTGTACTGATCATTACCTGCAAGTATCATCAAGATTGGTTGAAGAAAGGTTTGCTGAGATTTCAGGAAACTCGTAGTTTTTTGGAAGCTTGGCAACCCCTTTCAATGAAAGTGATTCTCGTCAGTCTCTGCTTGGGGCTACTTCAATAGGACACAAACCATAGCGATAGAACTTGGAACTACATTGTTGTGCCAAGTTTCCAAGAGCTAGCACAAACCGTGTTTGATTTAGAGTTCCAACTACATGTATCCATATAGCAGAAAACAGAGTGAAACCTAAACATGAATACGGTTCCTGCAAAGGAATGGTTTAACCGAGAAAACGAAATTTGGAGAGCCAAGTGGGATTGGTGTAGTGATCCTTACCTGCAAGTATCATCAAGATTGGGTGAAAAAATGTTTGCTGAGATTTCAGGAAACTCGTAGTTTTTTGGAAGCTTGGCAACCCCTTTCAATGAAAGTGATTCTCGTCAGTCTCTGCTTGGGGCTACTTCAATAGGACACAAACCATAGCGATAGAACTTGGAACTACATTATTGTGCCAAGTTTCAAAGAGCTAGCACAAACCGTGTTTGATTTAGAGTTCCAACTACATGTATCCATATAGGAGAAAACAGAGTGAAACCTAAACATGAAAACGGTTCCTGCAAAGGAACGGTTTAACCGAGAAGAACGAAATTTGGTGAGCCAAGTGGGATTGGTGTACTGATCATTACCTGCAAGGATCATCAAGATTGGGTGAAAAAATGTTTGCTGAGATTTCAGGAAACTCGTAGTGTTTTGGAAGCTTGGAAACCCCTTTCAATGAAAGTGATTCTCGTCAGTCTCTGCTATGGACTTCTTCAATAGGACACAATCCATATTGATAGAACTTGGAACTACATTATTGTGCCAAGTTTCAAAGAGCTAGCACAAACCGTGTTTGATTTAGTGTTCCAACTACATGTTTCCGTATAGGAGAAAACAGAGTGAAACCTAAACATGAAAACGGTTCCTGCAAAGGAACGGTTTAACCGAGAAGAACGAAATTTGGTGAGCCAAGTGGGATTGGTGTACTGATCATTACCTGCAAGTATCATCAAGATTGGGTAAAAAAATGTTTGCTGAGATTTCAGAAAACTCGTAATTTTTTGGAAGCTTGGCAACCCCTTTCAATGAAAGTGATTCTCCTCAGTCTCTGCTTGGTGCTACATCAATAGGACACAAACGATAGCGATAGAACTTGGAACTACATTATTGTGCCAAGTTTCAAAGAGCTAGCACAAACCGTGTTTGATTTAGAGTTCCAACTACATGTATCCATATAGGAGAAAACAGAGTGAAACCTAAACATGAAAACGGTTCTTGCAAAGGAACGGTTTAACCGAGAAGAACGAAATTTGGTGAGCCAAGTGGGATTGGTGTACTGATCATTACCTGCAAGTATCATCAAGATTGGGTGAAAAAATGTTTGCTGAGATTTCAGGGAACTCGTAGTTTTTTGGAAGCTTGGCAACCCCTTTCAATGAAAGTGATTCTCGTCAGTCTCTGCTTGGGGCTACTTCAATAGGACACAAACCATAGCGATAGAACTTGGAACTACATTGTTGTGCCAAGTTTCCAAGAGCTAGCACAATCCGTGTTTGATTTAGAGTTCCAACTACATGTATCCATATAGCAGAAAACAGAGTGAAACCTAAACATGAATACGGTTCCTGCAAAGGAATGGTTTAACCAAGAAAACGAAATTTGGAGAGCCAAGTGGGATTGGTGTAGTGATCCTTACCTGCAAGTATCATCAAGATTGGGTGAAAAAATGTTTGCTGAGATTTCAGGAAACTCGTAGTTTTTTGGAAGCTTGGCAACCCCTTTCAATGAAAGTGATTCTCGTCAGTCTCTGCTTGGGGCTACTTCAATAGGACACAAACCATAGCGATAGAACTTGGAACTACACTATTGTGCCAAGTTTCAAAGAGCTAGCACAAACCGTGTTTGATTTAGAGTTCCAACTACATGTATCCATATAGGAGAAAACAGAGTGAAACCTAAACATGAAAACGGTTCATGCAAAGGAACGGTTTAACCGAGACGAACGAAATTTGGTGAGCCAAGTGGGATTGGTGTACTGATCCTTACCTGCAAGTATCATCAAGATTGGGTGAAAAAAGGTTTGCTGAGATTTCAGGGAACTCGTAGTTTTTTGGAAGCTAGGCAACCCCTTTCAATGAAAGTGATGCACGTCAATCTCTGCTTGGGGCTACTTCAATAGGACACAAACCATAGCGATAGAACTTGGAACTACATTATTGTGCCACGTTTCAAAGAGCTAGCACAAACTGTTTTTGATTTAGAGTTCCAACTACATGTATCCATATAGGAGAAAACAGAGTGAAACCTAAACATGAAAACGGTTCCTGCAAAGAAACGGTTTAACCGAGAAGAACGAAATTTGGTGAGCCAAGGGGGATTGGTGTACTGATCATTACCTGCAAGTATCATCAAGATTGGTTGAAGAAAGGTTTGCTGAGATTTCAGGAAACTCGTAGTTTTTTGGAAGCTTGGCCACCCCTTTCAATGAAAGTGATTCTCGTCAGTCTCTGCTTGGGGCTACTTCAATAGGACACAAACCATAGCGATAGAACTTGGAACTACATTGTTGTGCCAAGTTTCCAAGAGCTAGCACAAACCGTGTTTGATTTAGAGTTCCAACTACATGTATCCATATAGCAGAAAACAGAGTGAAACCTAAACATGAATACGGTTCCTGCAAAGGAATGGTTTAACCGAGAAAACGAAATTTGGAGAGCCAAGTGGGATTGGTGTAGTGATCCTTACCTGCAAGTATCATCAAGATTGGGTGAAAAAATGTTTGCTGAGATTTCAGGAAACTCGTAGTTTTTTGGAAGCTTGGCAACCCCTTTCAATGAAAGTGATTCTCGTCAGTCTCTGCTTGGGGCTACTTCAATAGGACACAAACCATAGCGATAGAACTTGGAACTACATTATTGTGCCAAGTTTCAAAGAGCTAGCACAAACCGTGTTTGATTTAGAGTTCCAACTACATGTATCCATATAGGAGAAAACAGAGTGAAACCTAAACATGAAAACGGTTCCTGCAAAGAAACGGTTTAACCGAGAAGAACAAAATTTGGTGAGCCAAGTGGGATTGGTGTACTGATCATTACCTGCAAGTATCATCAAGATTGGTTGAAAAAAGGTTTGCTGAGATTTCAGGAAACTCGTAGTTTTTTGGAAGCTTGGGAACCCCTTTCAATGAAAGTGATTCTCGTCAGTCTCTGCTTGGGGCTACTTCAATAGGACACAAACCATAGCGATAGAACTTGGAACTACATTATTGTGCCAAGTTTCAAAGAGCTAGGACAAACCGTGTTTGATTCAGAGTTCCAACTACATGTATCCATATAGGAGAAAACAGAGTGAAACCTAAACATGAAAACGGTTCTTGCAAAGGAACGGTTTAACCGAGAAGAACGAAATTTGGTGAGCCAAGTGGGATTGGTGTACTGATCATTACCTGCAAGTATCATCAAGATTGGGTGAAAAAATGTTTGCTGAGATTTCAGGGAACTCGTAGTTTTTTGGAAGCTTGGCAACCCCTTTCAATGAAAGTGATTCTCGTCAGTCTCTGCTTGGGGCTACTTCAATAGGACACAAACCATAGCGATACAACTTGGAACTACATTGTTGTGCCAAGTTTCCAAGAGCTAGCACAATCCGTGTTTGATTTAGAGTTCCAACTACATGTATCCATATAGCAGAAAACAGAGTGAAACCTAAACATGAATACGGTTCCTGCAAAGGAATGGTTTAACCAAGAAAACGAAATTTGGAGAGCCAAGTGGGATTGGTGTAGTGATCCTTACCTGCAAGTATCATCAAGATTGGGTGAAAAAATGTTTGCTGAGATTTCAGGGAACTCGTAGTTTTTTGGAAGCTAGGCAACCCCTTTCAATGAAAGTGATGCACGTCAATCTCTCCTTGGGGCTACTTCAATAGGACACAAACCATAGCGATAGAACTTGGAACTACATTATTGTGCCACGTTTCAAAGAGCTAGCACAAACTGTTTTTGATTTAGAGTTCCAACTACATGTATCCATATAGGAGAAAACAGAGTGAAACCTAAACATGAAAACGGTTCCTGCAAAGAAACGGTTTAACCGAGAAGAACGAAATTTGGTGAGCCAAGTGGGATTGGTTTACTGATCATTACCTGCAAGTATCATCAAGATTGGTTGAAGAAAGGTTTGCTGAGATTTCAGGAAACTCGTAGTTTTTTGGAAGCTTGGCAACCCCTTTCAATGAAAGTGATTCTCGTCAGTCTCTGCTTGGGGCTACTTCAATAGGACACAAACCATAGCGATAGAACTTGGAACTACATTGTTGTGCCAAGTTTCCAAGAGCTAGCACAAACCGTGTTTGATTTAGAGTTCCAACTACATGTATCCATATAGCAGAAAACAGAGTGAAACCTAAACATGAATACGGTTCCTGCAAAGGAATGGTTTAACCGAGAAAACGAAATTTGGAGAGCCAAGTGGGATTGGTGTAGTGATCCTTACCTGCAAGTATCATCAAGATTGGGTGAAAAAATGTTTGCTGAGATTTCAGGAAACTCGTAGTTTTTTGGAAGCTTGGCAACCCCTTTCAATGAAAGTGATTCTCGTCAGTCTCTGCTTGGGGCTACTTCAATAGGACACAAACCATAGCGATAGAACTTGGAACTACATTATTGTGCCAAGTTTCAAAGAGCTAGCACAAACCGTGTTTGATTTAGAGTTCCAAATACATGTATCCATATAGGAGAAAACAGAGTGAAACCTAAACATGAAAACGGTTCCTGCAAAGAAACGGTTTAACCGAGAAGAACAAAATTTGGTGAGCCAAGTGGGATTGGTGTACTGATCATTACCTGCAAGTATCATCAAGATTGGTTGAAAAAAGGTTTGCTGAGATTTCAGGAAACTCGTAGTTTTTTGGAAGCTTGGGAACCCCTTTCAATGAAAGTGATTCTCGTCAGTCTCTGCTTGGGGCTACTTCAATAGGACACAAACCATAGCGATAGAACTTGGAACTACATTATTGTGCCAAGTTTCAAAGAGCTAGGACAAACCGTGTTTGATTCAGAGTTCCAACTACATGTATCCATATAGGAGAAAACAGAGTGAAACCTAAACATGAAAACGGTTCTTGCAAAGGAACGGTTTAACCGAGAAGAACGAAATTTGGTGAGCCAAGTGGGATTGGTGTACTGATCATTACCTGCAAGTATCATCAAGATTGGGTGAAAAAATGTTTGCTGAGATTTCAGGGAACTCGTAGTTTTTTGGAAGCTTGGCAACCCCTTTCAATGAAAGTGATTCTCGTCAGTCTCTGCTTGGGGCTACTTCAATAGGACACAAACCATAGCGATAGAACTTGGAACTACATTGTTGTGCCAAGTTTCCAAGAGCTAGCACAATCCGTGTTTGATTTAGAGTTCCAACTACATGTATCCATATAGCAGAAAACAGAGTGAAACCTAAACATGAATACGGTTCCTGCAAAGGAATGGTTTAACCAAGAAAACGAAATTTGGAGAGCCAAGTGGGATTGGTGTAGTGATCCTTACCTGCAAGTATCATCAAGATTGGTTGAAAAAAGGTTTGCTGAGATTTCAGGAAACTCGTAGTTTTTTGGAAGCTTGGGAACCCCTTTCAATGAAAGTGATTCTCGTCAGTCTCTGCTTGGGGCTACTTCAATAGGACACAAACCATAGCGATAGAACTTGGAACTACATTATTGTGCCAAGTTTCAAAGAGCTAGCACAAACCGTGTTTGATTTAGAGTTCCAACTACATGTATCCATATAGGAGAAAACAGAGTGAAACCTAAACATGAAAACGGTTCATGCAAAGGAACGGTTTAACCGAGACGAACGAAATTTGGTGAGCCAAGTGGGATTGGTGTACTGATCCTTACCTGCAAGTATCATCAAGATTGGGTGAAAAAAGGTTTGCTGAGATTTCAGGGAACTCGTAGTTTTTTGGAAGCTAGGCAACCCCTTTCAATGAAAGTGATGCACGTCAGTCTCTGCTTGGGGCTACTTCAATAGGACACAAACAATAGCGATAGAACTTGGAACTACATTATTGTGCCAAGTTTCCAAGAGCTAGCACAAACTGTTTTTGATTTAGAGTTCCAACTACATGTATCCATATAGGAGAAAACAGAGTGAAACCTAAACATGAAAACGGTTCCTGCAAAGAAACGGTTTAACCGAGAAGAACAAAATTTGGTGAGCCAAGTGGGATTGGTGTACTGATCATTACCTGCAAGTATCATCAAGATTGGTTGAAAAAAGGTTTGCTGAGATTTCAGGAAACTCGTAGTTTTTTGGAAGCTTGGGAACCCCTTTCAATGAAAGTGATTCTCGTCAGTCTCTTCTTGGGGCTACTTCAATAGGACACAAACCATAGCGATAGAACTTGGAACTACATTATTGTGCCAAGTTTCAAAGAGCTAGGACAAACCGTGTTTGATTCAGAGTTCCAACTACATGTATCCATATAGGAGAAAACAGAGTGAAACCTAAACATGAATACGGTTCCTGCAAAGGAATGGTTTAACCGAGAAAACGAAATTTGGAGAGCCAAGTGGGATTGGTGTAGTGATCCTTACCTGCAAGTATCATCAAGATTGGGTGAAAAAATGTTTGCTGAGATTTCAGGAAACTCGTAGTTTTTTGGAAGCTTGGGAACCCCTTTCAATGAAAGTGATTCTCGTCAGTCTCTGCTTGGGGCTACTTCAATAGGACACAAACCATAGCGATAGAACTTGGAACTACATTATTGTGCCAAGTTTCAAAGAGCTAGGACAAACCGTGTTTGATTCAGAGTTCCAACTACATGTATCCATATAGGAGAAAACAGAGTGAAACCTAAACATGAAAACGGTTCTTGCAAAGGAACGGTTTAACCGAGAAGAACGAAATTTGGTGAGCCAAGTGGGATTGGTGTACTGATCATTACCTGCAAGTATCATCAAGATTGGGTGAAAAAATGTTTGCTGAGATTTCAGGGAACTCGTAGTTTTTTGGAAGCTTGGCAACCCCTTTCAATGAAAGTGATTCTCGTCAGTCTCTGCTTGGGGCTACTTCAATAGGACACAAACCATAGCGATACAACTTGGAACTACATTGTTGTGCCAAGTTTCCAAGAGCTAGCACAATCCGTGTTTGATTTAGAGTTCCAACTATATGTATCCATATAGCAGAAAACAGAGTGAAACCTAAACATGAATACGGTTCCTGCAAAGGAATGGTTTAACCAAGAAAACGAAATTTGGAGAGCCAAGTGGGATTGGTGTAGTGATCCTTACCTGCAAGTATCATCAAGATTGGGTGAAAAAATGTTTGCTGAGATTTCAGGGAACTCGTAGTTTTTTGGAAGCTAGGCAACCCCTTTCAATGAAAGTGATGCACGTCAATCTCTCCTTGGGGCTACTTCAATAGGACACAAACCATAGCGATAGAACTTGGAACTACATTATTGTGCCAAGTTTCCAAGAGCTAGCACAAACTGTTTTTGATTTAGAGTTCCAACTACATGTATCCATATAGGAGAAAACAGAGTGAAACCTAAACATGAAAACGGTTCCTGCAAAGAAACGGTTTAACCGAGAAGAACGAAATTTGGTGAGCCAAGTGGGATTGGTGTACTGATCATTACCTGCAAGTATCATCAAGATTGGTTGAAAAAAGGTTTGCTGAGATTTCAGGAAACTCGTAGTTTTTTGGAAGCTTGGGAACCCCTTTCAATGAAAGTGATTCTCGTCAGTCTCTTCTTGGGGCTACTTCAATAGGACACAAACCATAGCGATAGAACTTGGAACTACATTGTTGTGCCAAGTTTCAAAGAGCTAGGACAAACCGTGTTTGATTCAGAGTTCCAACTACATGTATCCATATAGCAGAAAACAGAGTGAAACCTAAACATGAATACGGTTCCTGCAAAGGAATGGTTTAACCGAGAAAACGAAATTTGGAGAGCCAAGTGGGATTGGTGTAGTGATCCTTACCTGAAAGTATCATCAAGATTGGGTGAAAAAATGTTTGCTGAGATTTCAGGAAACTCGTAGTTTTTTGGAAGCTTGGCAACCCCTTTCAATGAAAGTGATTCTCGTCAGTCTCTGCATGGGACTTCTTCAATAGGACACAATCCATATTGATAGAACTTTGAACTACATTATTGTGCCAAGTTTCAAAGAGCTAGCACAAACCGTGTTTGATTTAGAGTTCCAACTATATGTATCCATATAGGAGAAAACAGAGTGAAACCTAAACATGAAAACGGTTCCTGCAAAGGAACGGTTTAACCGAGAAGAACGAAATTTGGTGTGCCAAGTGGGATTGGTGTACTGATCATTACCTGCAAGTATCATCAAGATTGGGTAAAAAAAATGTTTGCTGAGATTTCAGGAAACTCGTAGTTTTTTGGAAGCTTGGCAACCCCTTTCAATGAAAGTGATTCTCCTCAGTCTCTGCTTGGTGCTACTTCAATAGGACACAAATGATAGCGATAGAACTTGGAACTACATTATTGTGCCAAGTTTCAAAGAGCTAGCACAAACCGTGTTTGATTTAGAGTTCCAACTACATGTATCCATATAGGAGAAAACGGAGTGAAACCTAAACATGAAAACGGTTCCTGCAAAGGAATGGTTTAACCGAGAAAACGAAATTTGGAGAGCCAAGTGGGATTGGTGTAGTGATCCTTACCTGCAAGTATCATCAAGATTGGGTGAAAAAAGGTTTGCTGAGATTTCAGGAAACTCGTAGTTTTTTGGAAGCTTGGCAACCCCTTTCAATGAAAGTGATTCTCGTCAGTCTCTGCTTGGGGCTACTTCAATAGGACACATACCATAGCGATAGAACTTGGAACTATATTATTGTGCCAAGTTTCAAAGAGCTAGCACAAACCGTGTTTGATTTAGAGTTCCAACTACATGTATCCATATAGCAGAAAACAGAGTGAAACCTAAACATGAAAACGGTTCATGCAAAGGAACGGTTTAACCGAGACGAACGAAATTTGGTGAGCCAAGTGGGATTGGTGTACTGATCATTACATGCAAGTATCATCAAGATTGGGTGAAAAAATGTTTGCTGAGATTTCAGGAAACTCGTAGTTTTTTGGAAGCTTGGCAACCCCTTTCAATGAAAGTGATTCTCGTCAGTCTCTGCTTGGGAATTCTTCAATAGGACACAAACCATATTGATAGAACTTCGAACTACATTATTGTGCCAAGTTTCAAAGAGCTAGCACAAACCGTGTTTGATTTAGTGTTCCAACTATATGTATCCATATAGGAGAAAACAGAGTGAAACCTAAACATGAAAACGGTTCCTGCAAAGGAACGGTTTAACCGAGAAGAACGAAATTTGGTGTGCCAAGTGGGATTGGTGTACTGATCATTACCTGCAAGTATCATCAAGATTGGGTAAAAAAAAATGTTTGCTGAGATTTCAGGAAACTCGTAGTTTTTTGGAAGCTTGGCAACCCCTTTCAATGAAAGTGATTCTCCTCAGTCTCTGCTTGGTGCTACTTCAATAGGACACAAATGATAGCGATAGAACTTGGAACTACATTATTGTGCCAAGTTTCAAAGAGCTAGCACAAACCGTGTTTGATTTAGAGTTCCAACTACATGTATCCATATAGGAGAAAACAGAGTGAAACCTAAACATGAAAACGGTTCCTGCAAAGGAATGGTTTAACCGAGAAAACTAAATTTGGTGAGCCAAGTGGGATTGGTGTAGTGATTCTTACCTGCAAGTATCATCAAGATTGGGTGAAAAAATGTTTGCTGAGATTTCAGGAAACTCGTAGTTTTTTGGAAGCTTGGCAACCCCTTTCAATGAAAGTGATTCTTGTCAGTCTCTGCTTGGGGCTACTTCAATAGGACACAAACCATAGCGATAGAAATGGAACTACATTATTGTGCCAAGTTTCAAAGAGCTAGCACAAACCGTGTTTGATTTAGAGTTCCAACTACATGTATCCATATAGGAGAAAACAGAGTGAAACCTAATCATGAAAACGGTTCCTGCAAAGGAACGGTTTAACCGAGAAGAACGAAATTTGGTGAGCCAAGTGGGATTGGTGTACTGATCATTACCTGCAAGTATCATCAAGATTGGTTGAAAAAAGGTTTTCTGAGATTTCAGGAAACTCGTAGTTTTTTGGAAGCTTGGCAACCCCTTTCAATGAAAGTGATTCTCGTCAGTCTCTGCTTGGGGATACTTCAATAGGACACAAACCATAGCGATAGAACATGGAACTACATTATTGTGCCAAGTTTCAAAGAGCTAGCACAAACCGTGTTTGATTTAGAGTTCCAACTACATGTATCCATATAGGAGAAAACAGAGTGAAACCTAAACATGAAAACGGTTCCTGCAAAGGAACGGTTTAACCGAGAAGAACGAAATTTGGTGAGCCAAGTGGGATTGGTGTACTGATCATTACCTGCAAGTATCTTCAAGATTGGGTGAAAAAAGGTTTGCTGAGATTTCAGGAAACTCGTAGTTTTTTGGAAGCTTGGCAACCCCTTTCAATGAAAGTGATTCTCGTCAGTCTCTGCTTGGGGCTACTTCAATAGGACATAAACCATAGCGATTGAACGTGGAACTACATTATTGTGCCAAGTTTCAAAGAGCTAGCACAAACCGTGTTTGATTTAGAGTTCCAACTACATGTATCTATATAGGAGAAAACAGGGTGAAACCTAAACATGAAAACTGTTCCTGCAAAGGAACGGTTTAACCGAGATGAACGAAATTTGGAGAGCCAAGTGGAATTGGTGTACTGATCATTACATGCAAGTATCATCAAGATTGGGTGAAAAAATATTTGCTGAGATTTCAGGAAACTCGTAGTTTCTTGGAAGCTTTGCAACCCCTTTCAATGAAAGTGATTCTCGTCAGTCTCTGCTTGGGGCTACTTCAATAGGACACAAACCATAGCGATAGAACTTGGAACTACATTATTGTAACAAGTTTCAAAGAGCTAGCACAAACCGTGTTTGATTTAGAGTTCCAACTACATGTATCTATATAGGAGAAAACAGAGTGAAACCTAAACATGAAAACGGTTCCTGCAAAGGAACGGTTTAACCGAGAAGAACGAAATTTGGTGAGCCAAGTGGGATTGGTGTACTGATACTTACCTGCAAGTATCATCAAGATTGGGTGAAAAAAGGTTTGCTGAGATTTCAGGAAACTCGTAGATTTTTGGAAGCTTGGAAACCCCTTTCAATGAAAGTGATTCTCGTCAGTCTCTGCTTGGGGCTACTTCAATAGGACACAAACCATAGAGAAAGAACTTGGAACTACATTATTGTGCCAAGTTTCAAAGAGCTAGCACAAACCGTTTTTGATTTAGAGTTCCAACTACATGTTTCCATATAGGAGAAAACAGAGTGAAACCTAAACATGAAAACTGTTCCTGCAAAGGAACGGTTTAACTGAGATGAACGAAATTTGGAGAGCCAAGTGGGATTGGTGTACTGATCATTACATGCAAGTATAATCAAGATTGGGTGAAAAAAGGTTTGCTGAGATTTCAGGAAACTCGTAGTTTCTTGGAAGCTTTGCAACCCCTTTCAATGAAAGTGATTCTCGTCAATCTCTGCTTGGGGCTACTTCAATAGGACACAAACGATATTAATAGAACTTGGAACTACATTATTGTGCCAAGATTCAAAGAGCTAGCACAAACCGTGTTTGATTTTGAGTTCTAACTACATGTATCCATATAGGAGAAAACAGAGTGAAACCTAAACATGAAAACGGTTCCTGCAAAGGAACGGTTTAACCGAGAAGAACGAAATTTGGTGAGCCAAGTGGGATTGGTGTACTGATCATTACCTGCAAGTATCATCAAGATTGGGTGAAAAAATGTTTGCTGAGATTTCAGGGAACTCGTAGTTTTTTGGAAGCTTGGCAACCCCTTTCAATGAAAGTGATGCACGTCAGTCTCTGCTTGGGGCTACTTCAATAGGACACAAACCATAGCGATAGAACTTGGAACTACATTATTGTGCCAAGTTTCCAAGAGCTAGCACAAACCGTTTTTGATTTAGAGTTCCACAACATGTATCCATATAGGAGAAAACAGAGTGAAACCTAAACATGAAAACGGTTCCTGCAAAGGAACGGTTTAACCGAGAAGAACGAAATTTGGTGAGCCAAGTGGGATTGGTGTACTGATCATTACATGCAAGTATCATCAAGTTTGGGTGAAAAAAGGTTTGCTGAGATTTCAGGAAACTCGTAGTTTTTGGAAGCTTGGCAACCCCTTTCTATGAAAGTGATTCTCGTCAGTCTCTGCTTGGGGCTACTTCAATAGGACACAAACCATAGCGATAGAACTAGGAACTCCATTATTGTGCCAAGTTTCAAAGAGCTAGCACAAACCGTGTTTGATTTAGAGTTCCAACTACATGTATCCATATAGAAGAAAACAGAGTGAAACCTAAACATGAAAACGGTTCCTGCAAAGGAACGGTTTAACTGAGAAGAACGAAATTTGGTGAGCCAAGTGGGATTCGTGTACTGATCATTACCTGCAGGTATCATCAAGATTGGGTGAAAAAAAGGTTTGCTGAGATTTCAGGAAATTCGTAGTTTTTGGAAGCTTGGCAACCCCTTTCAATGAAAGGGATTCTCGTCAGTCTCTGCTTGGGGCTACTTCAATAGGACACAAACCATAGCGATAGAACTTGGAACTACATTATTGTGCAAAGTTTCAAAGAGCTAGGACAAACCGTGTTTGATTTAGAGTTCCAACTACATGTATCCATATAGGAGAAAACAGAGTGAAACCTAAACATGAAAACGGTTCCTGCAAAGGAATGGTTTAACCGAGAAAACTAAATTTGGTGAGCCAAGTGGGATTGGTGTAGTGATTCTTACCTGCAAGTATCATCAAGATTGGGTGAAAAAATGTTTGCTGAGATTTCAGGAAACTCGTAGTTTTTTGGAAGCTTGGCAACCCTTTCAATGAAAGTGATTCTTGTCAGTCTCTGCTTGGGGCTACTTCAATAGGACACAAACCATAGCGATAGAAATGGAACTACATTATTGTGCCAAGTTTCCAAGAGCTAGCACAAACCGTGTTTGATTTAGAGTTCCAACTACATGTATCCATATAGGAGAAAACAGAGTGAAACCTAAACATGAAAACGGTTCCTGCAAAGGAACGGTTTAACCGAGAAGAACGAAATTTGTTGAGCCAAGTGGGATTGGTGTACTGATCATTACCTGCAAGTATCTTCAAGATTGGGTGAAAAAAGGTTTGCTGAGATTTCAGGAAACTCGTAGTTTTTTGGAAGCTTGGCAACCCCTTTCAATGAAAGTGATTCTCGTCAGTCTCTGCTTGGGGCTACTTCAATAAGACACAAACCATAGCGATTGAACGTGGAACTACATTATTGTGCCAAGTTTCAAAGAGCTAGCACAAACCGTGTTTGATTTAGAGTTCCAACTACATGTATCTATATAGGAGAAAACAGAGTGAAACCTAAACCTGAAAACTGTTCCTGCAAAGGAACGGTTTAACCGAGATGAACGAAATTTGGAGAGCCAAGTGGGATTGGTGTACTGATCATTACATGCAAGTATAATCAAGATTGGATGAAAAAAGGTTGGCTGAGATTTCAGGAAACTCGTAGTTTCTTGGAAGCTTTGCAACCCCTTTCAATGAAAGTGATTCTCCTCAGTCTCTTCTTGGGGCTACTTCAATAGGACACAAACCATAGCGATAGAACTTGGAACTACATTATTGTGCCAAGTTTCAAAGAGCTTTCACAAACCGTGTTTGTTTTAGAGTTCCAACTAAATGTATCTATATAGGAGAAAACAGAGTGAAACCTAAACATGAAAACGGTTCCTGCAAAGGAACGGTTTAACCGAGACGAACGTAATTTGGTGAGCCAAGTGGGATTGGTGTACTGATCATTACCTGCAAGTGTCATCAAGATTGGGTGAAAAAAGGTTTGCTGAGATTTCAGGAAACTCGTAGTTTTTTGGAAGCTTGGCAACCCCTTTCAATGAAAGTGATTCTCGTCAGTCTCTGCTTGGGGCTACTTCAATAGGACACAAACCATAGTGATAGAACTTGGAACTACATTGTTGTGCCAAGTTTCAAAGAGCTAGCACAAACCGTGTTTGATTTAGAGTTCCAACTACATGTATCCATCTAGGAAAAAACAGAGTGAAACCTAAACATGAAAACGGTTCCTGCAAAGGAACGGTTTAACCGAGAAGAACGAAATTTGGTGAGCCAAGTGGGATTGGTGTACTGATAATTACCTGCAAGTATCATCAAGATTGGGTGAAAAAAGGTTTGCTGAGATTTCAGGAAACTCGTAGATGTTTGGAAGCTTGGCAACCCCTTTCAATGAAAGTGATTCTCGTCAGTCTCTGCTTGGGGCTACTTCAATAGGACACAAACCATAGCGATAGAACTTGGAACTACATTATTGTGCAAAGTTTCAAAGAGCTAGGACAAACCGTGTTTGATTTAGAGTTCCAACTACATGTATCCATATAGGAGAAAACAGAGTGAAACCTAAACATGAAAACGGTTCCTGCAAAGGAACGGTTTAACCGAGAAAACGAAATTTGGTGAGCCAAGTGGGATTGGTGTAGTGATGCTTACCTGCAAGTATCATCAAGATTGGGTGAAAAAAGGTTTGCTGAGATTTCAGGAAACTCGTAGTTTTTTGGAAGCTTGGCAACCCCTTTCAATGAAAGTGATTCTTGTCAGTCTCTGCTTGGGGCTACTTCAATAGGACACAAACCATAGCGATAGAAATGGAACTACATTGTTGTGCCAAGTTTCAAAGAGCTAGCACAAACCGTGTTTGATTTAGAGTTCCAACTACATGTATCCATATAGGAGAAAACAGAGTGAAACCTAAACATGAAAACGGTTCCTGCAAAGGAACGGTTTAACCGAGAAGAACGATATTTGGTGAGCCAAGTGGGATTGGTGTACTGATCATTACCTGCAAGTATCATCAAGATTGGTTGAAAAAAGGTTTTCTGAGATTTCAGGAAACTCGTAGTTTTTTGGAAGCTTGGCAACCCCTTTCAATGAAAGTGATTCTCGTCAGTCTCTGCTTGGGGCTACTTCAAAAGGACACAAACCATAGCGATACAACTTGGAACTACATTATTGTGCCAAGTTTCAAAGAGCTAGCACAAACCGTGTTTGATTTAGAGTTCCAACTACATGTATCTATATAGGAGAAAACAGAGTGAAACCTAAACATGAAAACGGTTCCTGCAAAGGAACGGTTTAACCGAGAAGAACGAAATTTGGTGAGCCAAGTGGGATTGGTGTACTGATCATTACCTGCAGGTATCATCAAGATTGGGTGAAAAAAGGTTTGCTGAGATTTCAGGAAACTCGTAGTTTTTTGGAAGCTTGGGAACCCCTTTCAATGAAAGTGATTCTCGTCAGTCTCTGCTTGGGGCTACTTCAATAGGACACAAACCATAGCGATAAACTTGGAACTACATTATTGTGCAAAGTTTCAAAGAGCTAGGAGAAACCGTGTTTGATTCAGAGTTCCAACTACATGTATCCATATAGGAGAAAACAGAGTGAAACCTAAACATGAAAACGGTTCCTGCAAAGGAACGGTTTAACCGAGAAAATGAAATTTGGAGAGCCAAGTGGGATTGGTGTAGTGATCCTTACCTGCAAGTATCATCAAGATTGGATGAAAAAAGGTTTGCTGAGATTACAGGAAACTCGTAGTTTTTTGGAAGCTTGGCAACCCCTTTCAATGAAAGTGATTCTCGTCAGTCTCTGCTTGGGGCTACTTCAATAGGACACAAACCATAGCGATAGAACTTGGAACTACATTATTGTGCCAAGTTTCAAAGAGCTAGCACAAACCGTGTTTGATTTAGAGTTCCAACTACATGTATCCATGTAGGAGAAAACAGAGTGAAACCTAAACATGAAAACGGTTCCTGCAAAGGAACGGTTTAACCGAGAAGAACGAAATTTGGTGAGCCAAGTGGGATTGGTGTACTGATCATTACCTGCAAGTATCATCAAGATTGGGTGAAAAACGTTTTGCTGAGATTTCAGGAAACTCGTAGTTTTTTGGAAGCTTGGCAACCCCTTTCAATGAAAGTGATTCTCGTCAGTCTCTGCTTGGGGATACTTCAATAGGACACAAACCATAGCGATAGAACTTGGAACTACATTATTGTGCCAAGTTTCAAAGAGCTAGCACAAACCGTGTTTGATTTAGAGTTCCAACTACATGTATCTATATAGGAGAAAACAGAGTGAAACCTAAACATGAAAACTGTTCCTGCAAAGGAACGGTTTAACCGAGATGAACGAAATTTGGAGAGCCAAGTGGGATTGGTGTACTGATCATTACATGCAAGTATAATCAAGATTGGGTGAAAAAAGGTTTGCTGAGATTTCAGGAAACTCGTAGTTTCTTGGAAGCTTTGCAACCCCTTTCAATGAAAGTGATTCTCGTCAGTCTCTGCTTGGGGCTACTTCAATAGGACACAAACCATAGCGATAGAACTTGGAACTACATTATTGTGCCAAGTTTCCAAGAGCTAGCACAAACCGTTTTTGATTTAGAGTTCCAACTACATGTATCCATATATTAGAAAACAGAGTGAAACCTAAACATGAAAACGGTTCCTGCAAAGGAACGGTTTAACCGAGAAGAACGAAATTTGGTGAGCCAAGTGGGATTGGTGTACTGATCATTACATGCAAGTATCATCAATATTGGGTGAAAAAATATTTGCTGAGATTTCAGGAAACACGTAGTTTTTGGAAGCTCGGCAACCCCTTTCAATGAAAGTGATTCTCGTCAGTCTCTGCTTGGGGCTACTTCAATAGGACACAAACCATAGCGATAGAACTAGGAACTCCATTATTGTGCCAAGTTTCAAAGAGCTAGCACAAACCGTGTTTGATTTAGAGTTCGAACTACATGTATCCATATAGGAGAAAACAGAGTGAAACCTAAACATGAAAACGGTTCCTGCAAAGGAACGGTTTAACCGAGAAGAACGAAATTTGGTGAGCCAAGTGGGATTCGTGTACTGATCATTACCTGCAGGTATCATCAAGATTGGGTGAAAAAAAGGTTTGCTGAGATTTCTGGAAATTCGTAGTTTTTTGGAAGCTTGGCAACCCCTTTCAATGAAAGTGATTCTCGTCAGTCTCTGCTTGGGGCTACTTCAATAGGACACAAACCATAGCGATAGAACTTGGAACTACATTATTGTGCAAATTTTCAAAAAGCTAGGACAAACCGTGTTTGATTTAGAGTTCCAAATACATGTATCCATATAGGAGAAAACAGAGTGAAACCTAAACATGAAAACGGTTCCTGCAAAGGAATGGTTTAACCGAGAAAACGAAATTTGGTGAGCCAAGTGGATTGGTGTAGTGATCCTTACCTGCAAGTATCATCAAGATTGGATGAAAAAAGGTTTGCTGAGATTTCAGGAAACTCGAAGTTTTTTGGAAGCTTGGCAACCCCTTTCAATGAAAGTGATTCTCGTCAGTCTCTGCTTGGGGCTACTTCAATAGGACACAAACCATAGCGATAGAACTTGGAACTACATTATTGTGCCAAGTTTCCAAGAGCTAGCACAAACCGTGTTTGATTTAGAGTTCCAACTACATGTATCCATGTAGGAGAAAACAGAGTGAAACCTAAACATGAAAACGGTTCCAGCAAAGGAACGGTTTAAACCGAGAAGAACGAAATTTGGTGAGCCAAGTGGGATTGGTGTACTGATCATTACCTGCAAGTATCATCAAGATTGGGTGAAAAAAGTTTTGCTGAGATTTCAGGAAACTCGTAGTTTTTTGGAAGCTTGGCAACCCCTTTCAATGAAAGTGATTCTCGTCAGTCTCTGCTTGGGGATACTTCAATAGGACACAAACCATAGCGATAGAACTTGGAACTACATTATTGTGCCAAGTTTCAAAGAGCTAGCACAAACCGTGTTTGATTTAGAGTTCCAACTACATGTATCTATATAGGAGAAAACAGAGTGAAACCTAAACATGAAAACGGTTCCTGCAAAGGAACGGTTTAACCGAGAAGAACGAAATTTGGAGAGCCAAGTGGGATTGGTGTACTGATCATTACCTGCAGGTATCATCAAGATTGGGTGAAAAAAGTTTTGCTGAGATTTCAGGAAACTCGTAGTTTTTTGGAAGCTTGGGAACCCCTTTCAATGAAAGTGATTCTCGTCAGTCTCTGCTTGGGGCTACTTCAATAGGACACAAACCATAGCGATAGAACTTGGAACTACATTATTGTGCCAAGTTTCAAAGAGCTAGGACAAACCGTGTTTGATTCAGAGTTCCAACTACATGTATCCATATAGGAGAAAACAGAGTGAAACCTAAACATGAAAACGGTTCCTGCAAAGGAATGGTTTAACCCAGAAAACGAAATTTGGAGAGCCAAGTGGGATTGGTGTAGTGATCCTTACTTGCAAGTATCATCAAGATTGGGTGAAAAAGGTTTGCTGAGATTTCAGGAAACTCGTAGTTTTTTGGAAGCCTGGCAACCCCTTTCAATGAAAGTGATTCTCGTCAGTCTCTGCTTGGGGCTACTTCAATAAGACACAAACCATAGCGATAGAACTTGGAACTACATTATTGTGCCAAGTTTCAAAGAGCTAGCACAAACCGTGTTTGATTTAGAGTTCCAACTACATGTATCCATATAGGAGAAAACAGAGTGAAACCTAAACATGAAAACGGTTCCTGCAAAGGAACGGTTTAACCGAGAAGAACGAAATTTGGTGAGCCGAGTGGGATTGGTGTACTGATCATTACCTGCAAGTATCATCAAGATTGGGTGAAAAAATGTTTGCTGAGATTTCAGGAAACTCGTAGTTTTTTGGAAGCTTGTCAACCCCTTTCAATGAAAGTGATTCTCGTCAGTCTCTGCTTGGGGCTACTTCAATAGGACACAAACCATAGCGATAGAACTTGGAACTACATTATTGTGCCAAGTTTCCAAGAGCTAGCACAAACCGTTTTTGATTTAGAGTTCCAACTACATGTATCCATATATTAGAAAACAGAGTGAAACCTAAACATGAAAACGGTTCCTGCAAAGGAACGGTTTAACCGAGAAGAACGAAATTTGGTGAGCCAAGTGGGATTGGTGTACTGATCATTACATGCAAGTATCATCAATATTGGGTGAAAAAATATTTGCTGAGATTTCAGGAAACACGTAGTTTTTGGAAGCTCGGCAACCCCTTTCAATGAAAGTGATTCTCGTCAGTCTCTGCCTGGGGCTACTTCAATAGGACACAAACCATAGCGATAGAACTAGGAACTCCATTATTGTGCCAAGTTTCAAAGAGCTAGCACAAACCGTGTTTGATTTAGAGTTCGAACTACATGTATCCATATAGGAGAAAACAGAGTGAAACCTAAACATGAAAACGGTTCCTGCAAAGGAACGGTTTAACTGAGAAGAACGAAATTTGGTGAGCCAAGTGGGATTCGTGTACTGATCATTACCTGCAGGTATCATCAAGATTGGGTGAAAAAAAGGTTTGCTGAGATTTCTGGAAATTCGTAGTTTTTTGGAAGCTTGGCAACCCCTTTCAATGAAAGTGATTCTCGTCAGTCTCTGCTTGGGGCTACTTCAATAGGACACAAACCATAGCGATAGAACTTGGAACTACATTATTGTGCAAATTTTCAAAAAGCTAGGACAAACCGTGTTTGATTTAGAGTTCCAATTACATGTATCCATATAGGAGAAAACAGAGTGAAACCTAAACATGAAAACGGTTGCTGCAAAGGAATGGTTTAACCGAGAAAACGAAATTTGGTGAGCCAAGTGGGATTGGTGTAGTGATCCTTACCTGCAAGTATCATCAAGATTGGATGAAAAAAGGTTTGCTGAGATTTCAGGAAACTCGTAGTTTTTTGGAAGCTTGGCAACCCCTTTCAATGAAAGTGATTCTCGTCAGTCTCTGCTTGGGGCTACTTCAATAGGACACAAACCATAGCGATAGAACTTGGAACTACATTATTGTGCCAAGTTTCCAAGAGCTAGCACAAACCGTGTTTGATTTAGAGTTCCAACTACATGTATCCATGTAGGAGAAAACAGAGTGAAACCTAAACATGAAAACGGTTCCAGCAAAGGAACGGTTTAACCGAGAAGAACGAAATTTGGTGAGCCAAGTGGGATTGGTGTACTGATCATTACCTGCAAGTATCATCAAGATTGGGTGAAAAAAGTTTTGCTGAGATTTCAGGAAACTCGTAGTTTTTTGGAAGCTTGGCAACCCCTTTCAATGAAAGTGATTCTCGTCAGTCTCTGCTTGGGGATACTTCAATAGGACACAAACCATAGCGATAGAACTTGGAACTACATTATTGTGCCAAGTTTCAAAGAGCTAGCACAAACCGTGTTTGATTTAGAGTTCCAACTACATGTATCTATATAGGAGAAAACAGAGTGAAACCTAAACATGAAAACGGTTCCTGCAAAGGAACGGTTTAACCGAGAAGAACGAAATTTGGAGAGCCAAGTGGGATTGGTGTACTGATCATTACCTGCAGGTATCATCAAGATTGGGTGAAAAAAGTTTTGCTGAGATTTCAGGAAACTCGTAGTTTTTTGGAAGCTTGGGAACCCCTTTCAATGAAAGTGATTCTCGTCAGTCTCTGCTTGGGGCTACTTCAATAGGACACAAACCATAGCGATAGAACTTGGAACTACATTATTGTGCCAAGTTTCAAAGAGCTAGGACAAACCGTGTTTGATTCAGAGTTCCAACTACATGTATCCATATAGGAGAAAACAGAGTGAAACCTAAACATGAAAACGGTTCCTGCAAAGGAATGGTTTAACCCAGAAAACGAAATTTGGAGAGCCAAGTGGGATTGGTGTAGTGATCCTTACTTGCAAGTATCATCAAGATTGGGTGAAAAAAGGTTTGCTGAGATTTCAGGAAACTCGTAGTTTTTTGGAAGCCTGGCAACCCCTTTCAATGAAAGTGATTCTCGTCAGTCTCTGCTTGGGGCTACTTCAATAAGACACAAACCATAGCGATAGAACTTGGAACTACATTATTGTGCCAAGTTTCAAAGAGCTAGCACAAACCGTGTTTGATTTAGAGTTCCAACTACATGTATCCATATAGGAGAAAACAGAGTGAAACCTAAACATGAAAACGGTTCCTGCAAAGGAACGGTTTAACCGAGAAGAACGAAATTTGGTGAGCCAAGTGGGATTGGTGTACTGATCATTACCTGCAAGTATCATCAAGATTGGGTGAAAAAATGTTTGCTGAGATTTCAGGAAACTCGTAGTTTTTTGGAAGCTTGTCAACCCCTTTCAATTAAAGTGATTCTTGTCAGTCTCTGCTTGGGGCTACTTCAATAGGACACAAACCATAGCGATAGAACTTGGAACTACATTATTGTGCCAAGTTTCAAAGAGCTAGCACAAACCGTGTTTGATTTAGAGTTCCAACTACATGTATCCATATAGGAGAAAACAGAGTGAAACCTAAACATGAAAACGGTTCCTGCAAAGGAACGGTTTAACCGAGAAGAACGAAATTTGGTGAGCCAAGTGGGATTGGTGTACTGATCATTACCTGCAAGTATCATCAAGATTGGGTGAAAAAATGTTTGCTGAGATTTCAGGAAACTCGTAGTTTTTTGGAAGCTTGGCAACCCCTTTCAATGAAAGTTATTCTCGTCAGTCTCTGCTTGTGGCTACTTCAATAGGACACAAACCATAGCGATAGAACTTGGAACTACATTATTGTGCCAAGTTTCAAAGAGATAGCACAAACCGTGTTTGATTTAGAGTTCCAACTACATGTATCCATATAGGAGAAAACAGAGTGAAACCTAAACATGAAAACGGTTCCTGCAAAGGAATGGTTTAACCGAGAAAACGAAATTTGGAGAGCCAAGTGGGATTGGTGTACTCATCATTACCTGCAAGTATCATCAAGTTTGGGTGAAAAAAGTTTTGCTGAGATTTCAGGAAACTCGTAGTTTTTTGGAAGCTTTGCAACCCCTTTCAATGAAAGTGATTCTCGTCAGTCTCTGCTTGGGGATACTTCAATAGGACACAAACCATAGCGATAGAACTTGGAACTACATTATTGTGCCAAGTTTCAAAGACCTAGCACAAACCGTGTTTGATTTAGAGTTCCAACTACATGTATCTATATAGGAGAAAACAGAGTGAAACCTAAACATGAAAACGGTTCCTGCAAAGGAACGGTTTAACCGAGAAGAACGAAATTTGGTGAGCCAAGTGGGATTGGTGTACTGATCATTACATGCAAGTATCATCAAGTTTGGGTGAAAAAAGGTTTGCTGAGATTTCAGGAAACTCGTAGTTTTTGGAAGCTCGGCAACCCGTTTCAATGAAAGTGATTCTCGTCAGTCTCTGCTTGGGGCTACTTCAATAGGACACAAACCATAGTGATAGAACTAGGAACTACATTATTGTGCCAAGTTTCAAAGAGCTAGGACAAACCGTGTTTGATTCAGAGTTCCAACTACATGTATCCATATAGGAGAAAACAGAGTGAAACCTAAACATGAAAACGGTTCCTGCAAAGGAATGGTTTAACCGAGAAAACGAAATTTGGAGAGCCAAGTGGGATTGGTGTAGTGATCCTTACCTGCAAGTATCATCAAGATTGGATGAAAAAAGGTTTGCTGAGATTTCAGGAAACTCGTAGTTTTTTGGAAGCTTGGCAACCCCTTTCAATGAAAGTGATTCTCGTCAGTCTCTGCTTGGGGCTACTTCAATAGGACACAAACCATAGTGATAGAACTAGGAACTCCATTATTGTGCCAAGTTTCCAAGAGCTAGCACAAACCGTGTTTGATTTAGAGTTCCAACTACATGTATCCATATAGGAGAAAACAGAGTGAAACCTAAACATGAAAACGGTTCCTGCAAAGGAACGGTTTAACCGAGAAGAACGAAATTTGGTGAGCCAAGTGGGATTGGTGTACTGATCATTACCTGCAAGTATCATCAAGATTGGGTGAAAAAAGTTTTGCTGAGATTTCAGGAAACTCGTAGTTTTTTGGAAGCTTGGCAACCCCTTTCAATGAAAGTGATTCTCGTCAGTCTCTGCTTGGGGATACTTCAATAGGACGCAAACCATAGCGATAGAACTTGGAACTACATTATTGTGCCAAGTTTCAAAGAGCTAGCACAAACCGTGTTTGATTTAGAGTTCCAAATACAAGTATCTATATAGGAGAAAACAGAGTGAAACCTAAACATGAAAACGGTTCCTGCAAAGGAACGGTTTAACCGAGACGAACGAAATTTGGTGAGCCAAGTGGGATTGGTGTACTGATCATTACCTGCAGGTATCATCAAGATTGGGTGAAAAAAGGTTTGCTGAGATTTCAGGAAACTCGTAGTTTTTTGGAAGCTTGGGAACCCCTTTCCATGAAAGTGATTCTCGTCAGTCTCTGCTTGGGGCTACTTCAATAGGACACAAACCATAGCGATAGAACTTGGAACTACATTATTGTGCCAAGTTTCAAAGAGCTAGGACAAACCGTGTTTGATTCAGAGTTCCAACTACATGTATCCATATAGGAGAAAACAGAGTGAAACCTAAACATGAAAACGGTTCCTGCAATGTAATGGTTTAACCCAGAAAACGAAATTTGGAGAGCCAAGTGGGATTGGTGTAGTGATCCTTACCTGCAAGTATCATCAAGATTGGGTGAAAAAAGGTTTGCTGAGATTTCAGGAAACTCGTAGTTTTTTGGAAGCTTGGCAACCCCTTTCAATGAAAGTGATTCTCGTCATCTCTGCTTGGGGCTACTTCAATAAGACACAAACCATAGCGATAGAACTTGGAACTACATTATTGTGCCAAGTTTCAGAGAGCTAGCACAAACCGTGTTTGATTTAGAGTTCCAACTACATGTATCCATATAGGAGAAAACAGAGTGAAACCTAAACATGAAAACGGTTCCTGCAAAGGAACGGTTTAACCGAGAAGAACGAAATTTGGTGAGCCAAGTGGGATTGGTGTACTGATCATTACCTGCAAGTATCTTCAAGATTGGGTGAAAAAAGGTTTGCTGAGATTTCAGGAAACTCGTAGTTTTTTGGAAGCTTGGCAACCCCTTTCAATGAAAGTGATTCTCGTCAGTCTCTGCTTGGGGCTACTTCAATAGGACACAAACCATAGCGATTGAACGTGGAACTACATTATTGTGCCAAGTTTCAAAGAGATAGCACAAACCGTGTTTGATTTAGAGTTCCAACTACATGTATCTATATAGGAGAAAACAGAGTGAAACCTAAACATGAAAACTGTTCCTGCAAAGGAACTGTTTAACCGAGATGAACGAAATTTGGAGAGCCAAGTGGTATTGGTGTACTGATCATTACATGCAAGTATAATCAAGATTGGGTGAAAAAAGGTTTGCTGAGATTTCAGGACACTCGTAGTTTCTTGGAAGCTTTGCAACCCCTTTCAATGAAAGTGATTCTCGTCAGTCTCTGCTTGGGGCTACTTCAATAGGACACAAACCATAGCGATAGAACTTGGAACTACATTATTGTGCCAAGTTTCAAAGAGATAGCACAAACCGTGTTTGATTTAGAGTTCCAACTACATGTATCCATATAGGAGAAAACAGAGTGAAACCTAAACATGAAAACGGTTCCTGCAAAGGAATGGTTTAACCGAGAAAACGAAATTTGGAGAGCCAAGTGGGATTGGTGTACTCATCATTACCTGCAAGTATCATCAAGATTGGGTGAAAAAAGTTTTGCTGAGATTTCAGGAAACTCGTAGTTTTTTGGAAGCTTGGCAACCCCTTTCAATGAAAGTGATTCTCGTCAGTCTCTGCTTGGGGATACTTCAATAGGACACAAACCATAGCGATAGAACTTGGAACTACATTATTGTGCCAAGTTTCCAAGAGCTAGCACAAACCGTTTTTGATTTAGAGTTCCAACTACATGTATCCATATAGGAGAAAACAGAGTGAAACCTAAACATGAAAACGGTTCCTGCAAAGGAACGGTTTAACCGAGAAGAACGAAATTTGGTGAGCCAAGTGGGATTGGTGTACTGATCATTACATGCAAGTATCATCAAGTTTGGGTGAAAAAAGGTTTGCTGAGATTTCAGGAAACTCGTAGTTTTTGGAAGCTCGGCAACCCCTTTCAATGAAAGTGATTCTCGTCAGTCTCTGCTTGGGGCTACTTCAATAGGACACAAACCATAGTGATAGAACTAGGAACTACATTATTGTGCCAAGTTTCAAAGAGCTAGGACAAACCGTGTTTGATTCAGAGTTCCAACTACATGTATCCATATAGGAGAAAACAGAGTGAAACCTAAACATGAAAACGGTTCCTGCAAAGGAATGGTTTAACCGAGAAAACGAAATTTGGAGAGCCAAGTGGGATTGGTGTAGTGATCCTTACCTGCAAGTATCATCAAGATTGGATGAAAAAAGGTTTGCTGAGATTTCAGGAAACTCGTAGTTTTTTGGAAGCTTGGCAACCCCTTTCAATGAAAGTGATTCTCGTCAGTCTCTGCTTGGGGCTACTTCAATAGGACACAAACCATAGTGATAGAACTAGGAACTCCATTATTGTGCCAAGTTTCCAAGAGCTAGCACAAACCGTGTTTGATTTAGAGTTCCAACTACATGTATCCATATAGGAGAAAACAGAGTGAAACCTAAACATGAAAACGGTTCCTGCAAAGGAACGGTTTAACCGAGAAGAACGAAATTTGGTGAGCCAATTGGGATTGGTGTACTGATCATTACCTGCAAGTATCATCAAGATTGTGTGAAAAAAGTTTTGCTGAGATTTCAGGAAACTCGTAGTTTTTTGGAAGCTTGGCAACCCCTTTCAATGAAAGTGATTCTCGTCAGTCTCTGCTTGGGGATACTTCAATAGGACGCAAACCATAGCGATAGAACTTGGAACTACATTATTGTGCCAAGTTTCAAAGAGCTAGCACAAACCGTGTTTGATTTAGAGTTCCAAATACAAGTATCTATATAGGAGAAAACAGAGTGAAACCTAAACATGAAAACGGTTCCTGCAAAGGAACGGTTTAACCGAGACGAACGAAATTTGGTGAGCCAAGTGGGATTGGTGTACTGATCATTACCTGCAGGTATCATCAAGATTGGGTGAAAAAAGGTTTGCTGAGATTTCAGGAAACTCGTAGTTTTTTGGAAGCTTGGGAACCCCTTTCAATGAAAGTGATTCTCGTCAGTCTCTGCTTGGGGCTACTTCAATAGGACACAAACCATAGCGATAGAACTTGGAACTACATTATTGTGCCAAGTTTTAAAGAGCTAGGACAAACCGTGTTTGATTCAGAGTTCCAACTACATGTATCCATATAGGAGAAAACAGAGTGAAACCTAAACATGAAAACGGTTTCTGCAAAGTAATGGTTTAACCCAGAAAACGAAATTTGGAGAGCCAAGTGGGATTGGTGTAGTGATCCTTACCTGCAAGTATCATCAAGATTGGGTGAAAAAAGGTTTGCTGAGATTTCAGGAAACTCGTAGTTTTTTGGAAGCTTGGCAACCCCTTTCAATGAAAGTGATTCTCGTCATCTCTGCTTGGGGCTACTTCAATAAGACACAAACCATAGCGATAGAACTTGGAACTACATTATTGTGCCAAGTTTCAGAGAGCTAGCACAAACCGTGTTTGATTTAGAGTTCCAACTACATGTATCCATATAGGAGAAAACAGAGTGAAACCTAAACATGAAAACGGTTCCTGCAAAGGAACGGTTTAACCGAGAAGAACGAAATTTGGTGAGCCAAGTGGGATTGGTGTACTGATCATTACCTGCAAGTATCTTCAAGATTGGGTGAAAAAAGGTTTGCTGAGATTTCAGGAAACTCGTAGTTTTTTGGAAGCTTGGCAACCCCTTTCAATGAAAGTGATTCTCGTCAGTCTCTGCTTGGGGCTACTTCAATAGGACACAAACCATAGCGATTGAACGTGGAACTACATTATTGTGCCAAGTTTCAAAGAGATAGCACAAACCGTGTTTGATTTAGAGTTCCAACTACATGTATCTATATAGGAGAAAACAGAGTGAAACCTAAACATGAAAACGGTTCCTGCAAAGGAACTGTTTAACCGAGATGAACGAAATTTGGAGAGCCAAGTGGTATTGGTGTACTGATCATTACATGCAAGTATAATCAAGATTGGGTGAAAAAAGGTTTGCTGAGATTTCAGGACACTCGTAGTTTCTTGGAAGCTTTGCAACCCCTTTCAATGAAAGTGATTCTCGTCAGTCTCTGCTTGGGGCTACTTCAATAGGACACAAACCATAGCGATAGAACTTGGAACTACATTATTGTGCCAAGTTTCAAAGAGATAGCACAAACCGTGTTTGATTTAGAGTTCCAACTACATGTATCCATATAGGAGAAAACAGAGTGAAACCTAAACATGAAAACGGTTCCTGCAAAGGAATGGTTTAACCGAGAAAACGAAATTTGGAGAGCCAAGTGGGATTGGTGTACTCATCATTACCTGCAAGTATCATCAAGATTGGGTGAAAAAAGTTTTGCTGAGATTTCAGGAAACTCGTAGTTTTTTGGAAGCTTGGCAACCCCTTTCAATGAAAGTGATTCTCGTCAGTCTCTGCTTGGGGATACTTCAATAGGACACAAACCATAGCGATAGAACTTGGAACTACATTATTGTGCCAAGTTTCAAAGAGCTAGCACAAACCGTGTTTGATTTAGAGTTCCAACTACATGTATCTATATAGGAGAAAACAGAGTGAAACCTAAACATGAAAACTGTTCCTGCAAAGGAACGGTTTAACCGAGATGAACGAAATTTGGTGAGCCAAGTGGGATTGGTGTACTGATCATTACATGCAAGTATAATCAAGATTGGGTGAAAAAAGGTTTGCTGAGATTTCAGGAAACTCGTAGTTTCTTGGAAGCTTTGCAACCCCTTTCAATGAAAGTGATTCTCGTCAGTCTCTGCTTGGGGCTACTTCAATAGGACACAAACGATATTAATAGAACTTGGAACTACATTATTGTGCCAAGTTTCAAAGACCTAGCACAAACCGTGTTTGATTTAGAGTTCCAACTACATGTTTCCGTTTAGGAGAAAACAGAGTGAAACCTAAACATGAAAACGGTTCCTGCAAAGGAACGGTTTAACCGAGAAGAACGAAATTTGGTGTGCCAAGTGGGATTGGTGTACTGATCATTACCTGGAAGTACCATCAAGATTGGGTAAAAATATGTTTGCTGAGATTTCAGGAAACTCGTAGTTTTTTGGAAGCTTGGCAACCCCTTTCAATGAAAGTGATTGTCCTCAATCTCAGCTTGGTGCTACTTCAATAGGACACAAACGATAGCGATAGAACTTGGAACTACATTATTGTGCCAAGTTTCAAAGAGCTATCACAAACCGTGTTTGATTCAGAGTTCCAACTACATGTATCCATATAGTAGAAAACAGAGTGAAACCTAAACATGAAAACGGTTCCTGCAAAGGAACGGTTTAACCGAGAAGAACGAAATTTGGTGAGCCAAGTGGGATTCGTGTACTGATCATTACCTGCAGGTATCATCAAGATTGGGTGAAAAAAAGGTTTGCTGTGATTTCTGGAATTTCGTAGTTTTTTGGAAGCTTGGCAACCCCTTTCAATGAAAGTGATTCTCGTCAGTCTCTGCTTGGGGCTACTTCAATAGGACACAAACCATAGCGATAGAACTTGGAACTACATTATTGTGCAAAGTTTCAAAGAGCTAGGACAAACCGTGTTTGATTTAGAGTTCCAACTACATGTATCCATATAGGAGAAAACAGAGTGAAACCTAAACATGAAAACGGTTCCAGCAAAGGAACGGTTTAACCGAGAAGAACGAAATTTGGTGAGCCAAGTGGGATTGGTGTGCTGATCATTACCTGCAGGTATCATCAAGATTGGGTGAAAAAAGGTTTGCTGAGATTTCAGGAAACTCGTAGTTTTTTTGGAAGCTTGGGAACCCCTTTCAATGAAAGTGATTCTCGTCAGTCTCTGCTTGGGGCTACTTCAATAGGACACAAACCATAGCGATAGAACTTGGAACTACATTATTGTGCAAAGTTTCAAAGAGCTAGGACAAACCGTGTTTGATTCAGAGTTCCAACTACATGTATCCATATAGGAGAAAACAGAGTGAAACCTAAACATGAAAACGGTTCCAGCAAAGGAACGGTTTAACCGAGAAGAACGAAATTTGGTGAGCCAAGTGGGATTGGTGTACTGATCATTACCTGCAAGTATCATCAAGATTGGGTGAAAAAAGTTTTGCTGAGATTTCAGGAAACTCGTAGTTTTTTGGAAGCTTGGCAACCCCTTTCAATGAAAGTGATTCTCGTCAGTCTCTGCTTGGGGCTACTTCAATAGGACACAAACCATAGCGATAGAACTTGGAACTACATTATTGTGCCAAGTTTCAAAGAGCTAGCACAAACCGTGTTTGATTTAGAGTTCCAACTACATGTATCTATATAGGAGAAAACAGAGTGAAACCTAAACATGAAAACGGTTCCTGCAAAGGAACGGTTTAACCGAGATGAACGAAATTTGGTGAGCCAAGTGGGATTGGTGTACTGATCATTACCTGCAGGTATCATCAAGATTGGGTGAAAAAAGTTTTGCTGAGATTTCAGGAAACTCGTAGTTTTTTGGAAGCTTGGGAACCCCTTTCAATGAAAGTGATTCTCGTCAGTCTCTGCTTGGGGCTACTTCAATAGGACACAAACCATAGCGATAGAACTTGGAACTACATTATTGTGCCAAGTTTCAAAGAGCTAGGACAAACCGTGTTTGATTCAGAGTTCCAACTACATGTATCCATATAGGAGAAAACAGAGTGAAACCTAAACATGAAAACGGTTCCTGCAAAGGAATGGTTTAACCCAGAAAACGAAATTTGGAGAGCCAAGTGGGATTGGTGTAGTGATCCTTACTTGCAAGTATCATCAAGATTGGGTGAAAAAAGGTTTGCTGAGATTTCAGGAAACTCGTAGTTTTTTGGAAGCTTGGCAACCCCTTTCAATGAAAGTGATTCTCGTCAGTCTCTGCTTGGGGCTACTTCAATAAGACACAAACCATAGCGATAGAACTTGGAACTACATTATTGTGCCAAGTTTCAAAGAGCTAGCACAAACCGTGTTTGATTTAGAGTTCCAACTACATGTATCCATATAGGAGAAAACAGAGTGAAACCTAAACATGAAAACGGTTCCTGCAAAGGAACGGTTTAACCGAGAAGAACGAAATTTGGTGAGCCAAGTGGGATTGGTGTACTGATCATTACCTGCAAGTATCATCAAGATTGGGTGAAAAAAGTTTTGCTGATATTTCAGGAAACTCGTAGTTTTTTGGAAGCTTGGCAACCCCTTTCAATGAAAGTGATTCTCGTCAGTCTCTGCTTGGGGATACTTCAATAGGACACAAACCATAGCGATAGAACTTGGAACTACATTATTGTGCAAAGTTTCAAAGAGCTAGGACAAACCGTGTTTGATTCAGAGTTCCAACTACATGTATCCATATAGGAGAAAACAGAGTGAAACCTAAACATGAAAACGGTTCCTGCAAAGGAACGGTTTAACCGAGAAAAACGAAATTTGGTGAGCCAAGTGGGATTGGTGTACTGATCATTACCTGCAAGTATCATCAAGATTGGTTGAAAAAAAGGTTTTCTGAGATTTCAGGAAACTCGTAGTTTTTTGGAAGCTTGGCAACCCCTTTCAATGAAAGTGATTCTCGTCAGTCTCTGCTTGGGGCTACTTCAATAGGACACAAACCATAGCGATAGAACTTGGAACTACATTATTGTGCCAAGTTTCAAAGAGCTTTCACAAACCTTGTTTGTTTTAGAGTTCCAACTACATGTATCTATATAGGAGAAAACAGAGTGAAACCTAAACATGAAAACGGTTCCTGCAAAGGAACGGTTTACCCGAGAAGAACGAAATTTGGTGAGCCAAGTGGGATTGGTGTACTGATCATTACCTGCAGGTATCATCAAGATTGGGTTAAAAAAGGTTTGCTGAGATTTCAGGAAACTCGTAGTTTTTTGGAAGCTTGGGAACCCCTTTCAATGAAAGTGATTCTCGTCAGTCTCTGCTTGGGGCTACTTCAATAGGACACAAACCATAGCGATAGAACTTGGAACTACATTATTGTGCAAAGTTTCAAAGAGCTAGGACAAACCGTGTTTGATTCAGAGTTCCAACTACATGTATCCATATAGGAGAAAACAGAGTGAAACCTAAACATGAAAACGGTTCCAGCAAAGGAACGGTTTAACCGAGAAGAACGAAATTTGGTGAGCCAAGTGGGATTGGTGTACTGATCATTACCTGCAAGTATCATCAAGATTGGGTGAAAAAAGTTTTGCTGAGATTTCAGGAAACTCGTAGTTTTTTGGAAGCTTGGCAACCCCTTTCAATGAAAGTGATTCTCATCAGTCTCTGCTTGGGGATACTTCAATAGGACACAAACCATAGCGATAGAACTTGGAACTACATTATTGTGCCAAGTTTCAAAGAGCTAGCACAAACCGTGTTTGATTTAGAGTTCCAACTACATGTATCTATATAGGAGAAAACAGAGTGAAACCTAAACATGAAAACGGTTCCTGCAAAGGAACGGTTTAACCGAGATGAACGAAATTTGGTGAGCCAAGTGGGATTGGTGTACTGATCATTGCCTGCAGGTATCATCAAGATTGGGTGAAAAAAGTTTTGCTGAGATTTCAGGAAACTCGTAGTTTTTTGGAAGCTTGGGAACCCCTTTCAATGAAAGTGATTCTCGTCAGTCTCTGCTTGGGGATGCTTCAATAGGACACAAACCATAGCGATAGAACTTGGAACTACATTATTGTGCCAAGTTTCAAAGAGCTAGGACAAACCGTGTTTGATTCAGAGTTCCAACTACATGTATCCATATAGGAGAAAACAGAGTGAAACCTAAACATGAAAACGGTTCCTGCAAAGGAATGATTTAACCCAGAAAACGAAATTTGGAGAGCCAAGTGGGATTGGTGTAGTGATCCTTACTTGCAAGTATCATCAAGATTGGGTGAAAAAAGGTTTGCTGAGATTTCAGGAAACTCGTAGTTTTTTGGAAGCTTGGCAACCCCTTTCAATGAAAGTGATTCTCTTCAGTCTCTGCTTGGGGCTACTTCAATAAGACACAAACCATAGCGATAGAACTTGGAACTACATTATTGTGCCAAGTTTCAAAGAGCTAGCACAAACCGTGTTTGATTTAGAGTTCCAACTACATGTATCCATATAGGAGAAAACAGAGTGAAACCTAAACATGAAAACGGTTCCTGCAAAGGAACGGTTTAACCGAGAAGAACGAAATTTGGTGAGCCAAGTGGGATTGGTGTACTGATCATTACCTGCAAGTATCATCAAGATTGGGTGAAAAAAGTTTTGCTGATATTTCAGGAAACTCGTAGTTTTTTGGAAGCTTGGCAACCCCTTTCAATGAAAGTGATTCTCGTCAGTCTCTGCTTGGGGCTACTTCAATAGGACACAAACCATAGCGATAGAACTTGGAACTACATTATTGTGCCAAGTTTCAAAGAGCTAGGACAAACCGTGTTTGATTCAGAGTTCCAACTACATGTATCCATATAGGAGAAAACAGAGTGAAACCTAAACATGAAAACGGTTCCTGCAAAGGAATGGTTTAACCGAGAAAACGAAATTTGGAGAGCCAAGTGGGATTGGTGTAGTGATCCTTACCTGCAAGTATCATCAAGATTGGATGAAAAAAGGTTTGCTGAGATTTCAGGAAACTCGTAGGTTTTTGGAAGCTTGGCAACCCCTTTCAATGAAAGTGATTCTCGTCAGTCTCTGCTTGGGGCTACTTCAATAGGACACAAACCATAGCGATAGAACTAGGAACTCCATTATTGTGCCAAGTTTCCAAGAGCTAGCACAAACCGTGTTTGATTTAGAGTTCCAACTACATGTATCCATATAGGAGAAAACAGAGTGAAACCTAAACATGAAAACGGTTCCTGCAAAGGAACGGTTTAACCGAGAAGAACGAAATTTGGTGAGCCAAGTGGGACTGGTGTACTGATCATTACCTGCAAGTATCATCAAGATTGGGTGAAAAAAGTTTTGCTGAGATTTCAGGAAACTCGTAGTTTTTTGGAAGCTTGGCAACCCCTTTCAATGAAAGTGATTCTTGTCAGTCTCTGCTTGGGGATACTTCAATAGGACGCAAACCATAGCGATAGAACTTGGAACTACATTATTGTGCCAAGTTTCAAAGAGCTAGCACAAACTGTGTTTGATTTAGAGTTCCAAATACAAGTATCTATATAGGAGAAAACAGAGTGAAACCTAAACATGAAAACGGTTCCTGCAAAGGAACGGTTTAACCGAGACGAACGAAATTTGGTGAGCCAAGTGGGATTGGTGTACTGATCATTACCTGCAGGTATCATCAAGATTGGGTGAAAAAAGGTTTGCTGAGATTTCAGGAAACTCGTAGTTTTTTGGAAGCTTGGGAACCCCTTTCAATGAAAGTGATTCTCGTCAGTCTCTGCTTGGGGCTACTTCAATAGGACACAAACCATAGCGATAGAACTTGGAACTACATTATTGTGCCAAGTTTCAAAGAGCTAGGACAAACCGTGTTTGATTCAGAGTTCCAACTACATGTATCCATATAGGAGAAAACAGAGTGAAACCTAAACATGAAAACGGTTCCTGCAAAGGAATGGTTTAACCCAGAAAACGAAATTTGGAGAGCCAAGTGGGATTGGTGTAGTGATCCTTACCTGCAAGTATCATCAAGATTGGGTGAAAAAAGGTTTGCTGAGATTTCAGGAAACTCGTAGTTTTTTGGAAGCTTGGCAACCCCTTTCAATGAAAGTGATTCTCATCATCTCTGCTTGGGGCTACTACAATAAGACACAAACCATAGCGATAGAACTTGGAACTACATTATTGTGCCAAGTTTCAGAGAGCTAGCACAAACCGTGTTTGATTTAGAGTTCCAACTACATGTATCCATATAGGAGAAAACAGAGTGAAACCTAAACATGAAAACGGTTCCTGCAAAGGAACAGTTTAACCGAGAAGAACGAAATTTGGTGAGCCAAGTGGGATTGGTGTACTGATCATTACCTGCAAGTATCTTCAAGATTGGGTGAAAAAAGGTTTGCTGAGATTTCAGGAAACTCGTAGTTTTTTGGAAGCTTGGCAACCCCTTTCAATGAAAGTGATTCTCGTCAGTCTCTGCTTGGGGCTACTTCAATAGGACACAAACCATAGCGATTGAACGTGGAACTACATTATTGTGCCAAGTTTCAAAGAGCTAGCATAAACCGTGTTTGATTTAGAGTTCCAACTACATGTATCTATATAGGAGAAAACAGAGTGAAACCTAAACATGAAAACTGTTCCTGCAAAGGAACTGTTTAACCGAGATGAAGGAAATTTGGAGAGCCAAGTGGGATTGGTGTACTGATCATTACATGCAAGTATAATCAAGATTGGGTGAAAAAAGGTTTGCTGAGATTTCAGGACACTCGTAGTTTCTTGGAAGCTTTGCAACCCCTTTCAATGAAAGTGATTCTCGTCAGTCTCTGCTTGGGGCTACTTCAATAGGACACAAACCATAGCGATAGAACTTGGAACTACATTATTGTGCCAAGTTTCAAAGAGATAGCACAAACCGTGTTTGATTTAGAGTTCCAACTACATGTATCCATATAGCAGAAAACAGAGTGAAACCTAAACATGAAAACGGTTCCTGCAAAGGAATGGTTTAACCGAGAAAACGAAATTTGGAGAGCCAAGTGGGATTGGTGTACTCATCATTACCTGCAAGTATCATCAAGATTGGGTGAAAAAAGTTTTGCTGAGATTTCAGGAAACTCGTAGTTTTTTGGAAGCTTGGCAACCCCTTTCAATGAAAGTGATTCTCGTCAGTCTCTGCTTGGGGCTACTTCAATAGGACACAAACCATAGCGATAGAACTTGGAACTACATTATTGTGCCAAGTTTCAAAGAGCTAGCACAAACCGTGTTTGATTTAGAGTTCCAACTACATGTATCTATATAGGAGAAAAAAGAGTGAAACTTAAACATGAAAACGGTTAATGCAAATGAACGGTTTAACAGAGACGAACGAAATTTGGTGAGCCAAGTGGGATTGGTGTACTGATCATAACCTGCAAGTATCTTCAAGATTGGGTGAAAAAAGGTTTGCTGAGATTTCAGGAAACTCGTAGTTTTTTGGAAGCTTGGCAACCCCTTTCAATGAAAGTGATTCTCCTCAGTCTCTGCTTGGGGCTACTTCAATAGGACACAAACCATAGCGATTGTACGTGGAACTACATTATTGTGCCAAGTTTCAAAGAGCTAGCACAAACCGTGTTTGATTTAGAGTTCCAACTACATGTATCTATATAGGAGAAAACAGAGTGAAACCTAAACATGAAAACTGTTCCTGCAAAGGAACGGTTTAACCGAGATGAACGAAATTTGGAGAGCCAAGTGGGATTGGTGTACTGATCATTACATGCAAGTATAATCAAGATTGGGTGAAAAAAGGTTTGCTGAGATTTCAGGAAACTCGTAGTTTCTTGGAAGCTTTGCAACCCCTTTCAATGAAAGTGATTCTCGTCAGTCTCTTCTTGGGGCTACTTCAATAGGACACAAACCATAGCGATAGAACTTGGAACTACATTATTGTGCCAAGTTTCAAAGAGCTTTCACAAACCGTGTTTGTTTTAGAGTTCCAACTAAATGTATCCATATAGGAGAAAACAGAGTGAAACCTAAACATGAAAACGGTTCCTGCAAAGGAACGGTTTAACCGAGACGAACGTAATTTGGTGAGCCAAGTGGGATTGGTGTACTGATCATTACCTGCAAGTATCATCAAGATTGGGTGAAAAAAGGTTTGCTGAGATTTCAGGAAACTCGTAGTTTTTTGGAAGCTTGGCAACCCCTTTCAATGAAAGTGATTCTCGTCAGTCTCTGCTTGGGGCTACTTCAATAGGACACAAACCATAGTGATAGAACTTGGAACTACATTGTTGTGCCAAGTTTGAAAGAGCTAGCACAAACCGTGTTTGATTTAGAGTTCCAACTACATGTATCTATATAGGAGAAAACAGAGTGAAACCTAAACATGAAAACGGTTCCTGCAAAGGAACGGTTTAACCGAGAAGAACGAAATTTGGTGAGCCAAGTGGGATTGTTGTACTCATCATTACCTGCAAGTATCTTCAAGATTGGGTGAAAAAAGGTTTGCTGAGATTTCAGGAAACTCGTAGTTTTTTGGAAGCTTGGCAACCCCTTTCAATGAAAGTGATTCTCGTCAGTCTCTGCTTGGGGCTACCTCAATAGGACACAAACCATAGCGATTGAACGTGGAACTACATTATTGTGCCAAGTTTCAAAGAGCTAGCACAAACCGTGTTTGATTTAGAGTTCCAACTACATGTATCTATATAGGAGAAAACAGAGTGAAACCTAAACATGAAAACTGTTTCTGCAAAGGAACTGTTTAACCGAGATGAACGAAATTTGGAGAGCCAAGTGGGATTGGTGTACTGATCATTACATGCAAGTATAATCAAGATTGGGAGAAAAAAGGTTTGCTGAGATTTCAGGACACTCATAGTTTCTTGGAAGCTTTGCAACCCCTTTCAATGAAAGTGATTCTCGTCAGTGTCTGCTTGGGGCTACTTCAATAGGACACAAACCATAGCGATAGAACTTGGAACTACATTATTGTGCCAAGTTTCAAAGAGATAGCACAAACCGTGTTTGATTTAGAGTTCCAACTACATGTATCCATATAGGAGAAAACAGAGTGAAACCTAAACATGAAAACGGTTCCCGCAAAGGAATGGTATAACCGAGAAAACGAAATTTGGAGAGCCAAGTGGGATTGGTGTACTCATCATTACCTGCAAGTATCATCAAGATTGGGTGAAAAAAGTTTTGCTGAGATTTCAGGAAACTCGTAGTTTTTTGGAAGCTTGGCAACCCCTTTCAATGAAAGTGATTCTCGTCAGTCTCTGCTTGGGGCTACTTCAATAGGACACAAACCATAGCGATAGAACTTGGAACTACATTATTGTGCCAAGTTTCAAAGAGCTAGCACAAACCGTGTTTGATTTAGAGTTCCAACTACATGTATCTATATAGGAGAAAAAAGAGTGAAACTTAAACATGAAAACGGTTAATGCAAATGAACGGTTTAACAGAGACGAACGGAATTTGGTGAGCCAAGTGGGATTGGTGTACTGATCATTACCTGCAAGTATCTTCAAGATTGGGTGAAAAAAGGTTTGCTGAGATTTCAGGAAACTCGTAGTTTTTTGGAAGCTTGGCAACCCCTTTCAATGAAAGTGATTCTCCTCAGTCTCTGCTTGGGGCTACTTCAATAGGACACAAACCATAGCGATTGAACGTGGAACTACATTATTGTGCCAAGTTTCAAAGAGCTAGCACAAACCGTGTTTGATTTAGAGTTCCAACTACATGTATCTATATAGGAGAAAACAGAGTGAAACCTAAACATGAAAACTGTTCCTGCAAAGGAACGGTTTAACCGAGATGAACGAAATTTGGAGAGCCAAGTGGGATTGGTGTACTGATCATTACATGCAAGTATAATCAAGATTGGGTGAAAAAAGGTTTGCTGAGATTTCAGGAAACTCGTAGTTTCTTGGAAGCTTTGCAACCCCTTTCAATGAAAGTGATTCTCGTCAGTCTCTTCTTGGGGCTACTTCAATAGGACACAAACCATAGCGATAGAACTTGGAACTACATTATTGTGCCAAGTTTCAAAGAGCTTTCACAAACCGTGTTTGTTTTAGAGTTCCAACTAAATGTATCTATATAGGAGAAAACAGAGTGAAACCTAAACATGAAAACGGTTCCTGCAAAGGAACGGTTTAACCGAGACGAACGAAATTTATTGAGCCAAGTGGGATTGGTGTACTGATCATTACCTGCAAGTATCTTCAAGATTGGGTGAAAAAAGGTTTGCTGAGATTTCAGGAAACTCGTAGTTTTTTGGAAGCTTGGCAACCCCTTTCAATGAAAGTGATTCTCGTCAGTCTCTGCTTGGGGCTACTTCAATAGGACACAAACCATAGTGATAGAACTTGGAACTACATTGTTGTGCCAAGTTTCAAAGAGCTAGCACAAACCGTGTTTGATTTAGAGTTCCAACTACATGTATCTATATAGGAGAAAACAGAGTGAAACCTAAACATGAAAACGGTTCCTGCAAAGGAACGGTTTAACCGAGAAGAACGAAATTTGGTGAGCCAAGTGGGATTGTTGTACTCATCATTACCTGCAAGTATCATCAAGATTGGGTGAAAAAAGTTTTGCTGAGATTTCAGGAAACTCGTAGTTTTTTGGAAGCTTGGCAACCCCTTTCAATGAAAGTGATTCTCGTCAGTCTCTGCTTGGGGCTACTTCAATAGGACACAAACCATAGTGATAGAACTTGGAACTACATTATTGTGCCAAGTTTCAAAGAGCTAGCACAAACCGTGTTTGATTTAGAGTTCCAAATACATGTATCCATCTAGGAAAAAACAGAGTGAAACCTAAACAAATAAACGGTTCCTGCAAAGGAACGGTTTAACCGAGAAGAACGAAATTTGGTGAGCCAAGTGGGATTGGTGTACTGATCCTTACCTGCAAGTATCATCAAGATTGGGTGAAAAAAGGTTTGCTGAGATTTCAGGAAACTCGTAGTTTTTTGGAAGCTTGGCAACCCCTTTCAATGAAAGTGATTCTCGTCAGTCTCTGCTTGGGGCTACTTCAATAGGACACAAACCATAGCGATTGAACGTGGAACTACATTATTGTGCCAAGTTTCAAAGAGCTAGCACAAACCGTGTTTGATTTAGAGTTCCACTACATGTATCTATATAGGAGAAAACAGAGTGAAACCTAAACATGAAAACTGTTCCTGCAAGGAACGATTTAACCGAGATGAACGAAATTTGGAGAGCCAAGTGGGATTGGTGTACTGATCATTACATGCAAGTATAATCAAGATTGGGTGAAAAACTGTTTGCTGAGATTTCAGGAAACTCGTAGTTTCTTGGAAGCTTTGCAACCCCTTTCAATGAAAGTGATTCTCGTCAGTCTCTGCTTGGGGCTACTTCAATAGGACACAAACCATAGCGATAGAACTTGGAACTACATTATTGTGCCAAGTTTCAAAGAGCTACCACAAACCGTTTTTGATTTAGAGTTCCAACTACATGTTTCCATATAGGAAAAAACAGAGTGAAACCTAAACAAGAAAACGGTTCCTGCAAAGGAACGGTTTAACCGAGAAGAACGAAATTTGGTGAGCCAAGTGGGATTGGTGTACTGATCCTTACCTGCAAGTATCATCAAGATTGGGTGAAAAAAGGTTTGCTGAGATTTCAGGAAACTCGTAGTTTTTTGGAAGCTTGGCAACCCCTTTCAATGAAAGTGATTCTCGTAGGTCTCTGCTTGGGGCTACTTCAATAGGACACAAACCATAGCGATAGAACTTGGAACTACATTATTGTGCCAAGTTTCAAAGAGCTAGCACAAACCGTGTTTGATTTAGAGTTCCACTACATGTATCTATATAGGAGAAAACAGAGTGAAACCTAAACATGAAAACTGTTCCTGCAAAGGAACGGTTTAACCGAGATGAACGAAATTTGGAGAGCCAAGTGGGATTGGTGTATTGATCATTACATGCAAGTATAATCAAGATTGGGTGAAAAACTGTTTGCTGAGATTTCAGGAAACTCGTAGTTTCTTGGAAGCTTTGCAACCCCTTTCAATGAAAGTGATTCTCGTCAGTCTCTGCTTGGGGCTACTTCAATAGGACACAAACCATAGCGATAGAACTTGGAACTACATTATTGTGCAAAGTTTCAAAGAGCTAGGACAAACCGTGTTTGATTCAGAGTTCCAACTACATGTATCCATATAGTAGAAAACAGAGTGAAACCTAAACATGAAAACGGTTCCTGCAAAGGAATGGTTTAACCGAGAAAATGAAATTTGGAGAGCCAAGTGGGATTGGTGTAGTGATCCTTACCTGCAAGTATCATCAAGATTGGATGAAAAAAGGTTTGATGAGATTTCAGGAAACTCGTAGTTTTTTGGAAGCTTGGCAACCCCTTTCAATGAAAGTGATTCTCGTCAGTCTCTGCTTGGGGCTACTTCAATAGGACACAAACCATAGCGATAGAACTTGGAACTACATTATTGTGCCAAGTTTCAAAGAGCTAGCACAAACCGTGTTTGATTTAGAGTTCCAACTACATGTATCTATATAGGAGAAAACAGAGTGAAACTTAAACATGAAAACGGTTCCTGCAAAGGAATGGTTTAACCGAGACGAACGAAATTTATTGAGCCAAGTGGGATTGGTATACTGATCATTACCTGCAAGTATCTTCAAGATTGGGTGAAAAAAGGTTTGCTGAGATTTCAGGAAACTCGTAGTTATTTGGAAGCTTGGCAACCCCTTTCAATGAAAGTGATTCTCGTCAGTCTCTGCTTGGGGCTACTTCAATAGGACACAAACCATAGCGATTGAACGTGGAACTACATTATTGTGCCAAGTTTCAAAGAGCTAGCACAAACCGAGTTTGATTTAGAGTTCCAACTACATGTATCTATATAGGAGAAAACAGAGTGAAACCTAAACATGAAAACTGTTCCTGCAAAGGAACGGTTTAACCGAGATGAACGAAATTTGGAGAGCCAAGTGGGATTGGTGTACTGATCATTACCTGCGAGTCTCATCAAGATTGGGTGAAAAAAGGTTTGCTGAGATTTCAGGAAACTCGTAGTTTTTTGGAAGCTTGGCAACCCCTTTCAATGAAAGTGATTCTCGTCAGTCTCTGCTTGGGGCTACTTCAATAGGACACAAACCATAGCGATTGAACGTGGAACTACATTATTGTGCCAAGTTTCAAAGAGCTAGCACAAACCGTGTTTGATTTAGAGTTCCACTACATGTATCTATATAGGAGAAAACAGAGTGAAACCTAAACATGAAAACTGTTCCTGCAAGGAACGATTTAACAGAGATGAACGAAATTTGGAGAGCCAAGTGGGATTGGTGTACTGATCATTACATGCAAGTATAATCAAGATTGGGTGAAAAACTGTTTGCTGAGATTTCAGGAAACTCGTAGTTTCTTGGAAGCTTTGCAACCCCTTTCAATGAAAGTGATTCTCGTCAGTCTCTGCTTGGGGCTACTTCAATAGGACACAAACCATAGCGATAGAACTTGGAACTACATTATTGTGCCAAGTTTCAAAGAGCTACCACAAACCGTTTTTGATTTAGAGTTCCAACTACATGTATCCATCTAGGAAAAAACAGAGTGAAACCTAAACAAGAAAACGGTTCCTGCAAAGGAACGGTTTAACCGAGAAGAACGAAATTTGGTGAGCCAAGTGGGATTGGTGTACTGATCCTTACCTGCAAGTATCATCAAGATTGGGTGAAAAAAGGTTTGCTGAGATTTCAGGAAACTCGTAGTTTTTTGGAAGCTTGGCAACCCCTTTCAATGAAAGTGATTCTCGTAGGTCTCTGCTTGGGGCTACTTCAATAGGACACAAACCATAGCGATAGAACTTGGAACTACATTATTGTGCCAAGTTTCAAAGAGCTAGCACAAACCGTGTTTGATTTAGAGTTCCACTACATGTATCTATATAGGAGAAAACAGAGTGAAACCTAAACATGAAAACTGTTCCTGCAAAGGAACGGTTTAACCGAGATGAACGAAATTTGGAGAGCCAAGTGGGATTGGTGTACTGATCATTACATGCAAGTATAATCAAGATTGGGTGAAAAACTGTTTGCTGAGATTTCAGGAAACTCGTAGTTTCTTGGAAGCTTTGCAACCCCTTTCAATGAAAGTGATTCTCGTCAGTCTCTGCTTGGGGCTACTTCAATAGGACACAAACCATAGCGATAGAACTTGGAACTACATTATTGTGCAAAGTTTCAAAGAGCTAGGACAAACCGTGTTTGATTCAGAGTTCCAACTACATGTATCCATATAGTAGAAAACAGAGTGAAACCTAAACATGAAAACGGTTCCTGCAAAGGAATGGTTTAACCGAGAAAATGAAATTTGGAGAGCCAAGTGGGATTGGTGTAGTGATCCTTACCTGCAAGTATCATCAAGATTGGATGAAAAAAGGTTTGATGAGATTTCAGGAAACTCGTAGTTTTTTGGAAGCTTGGCAACCCCTTTCAATGAAAGTGATTCTCGTCAGTCTCTGCTTGGGGCTACTTCAATAGGACACAAACCATAGCGATAGAACTTGGAACTACATTATTGTGCCAAGTTTCAAAGAGCTAGCACAAACCGTGTTTGATTTAGAGTTCCAACTACATGTATCTATATAGGAGAAAACAGAGTGAAACTTAAACATGAAAACGGTTCCTGCAAAGGAACGGTTTAACCGAGACGAACGAAATTTATTGAGCCAAGTGGGATTGGTGTACTGATCATTACCTGCAAGTATCTTCAAGATTGGGTGAAAAAAGGTTTGCTGAGATTTCAGGAAACTCGTAGTTTTTTGGAAGCTTGGCAACCCCTCTCAATGAAAGTGATTCTCGTCAGTCTCTGCTTGGGGCTACTTCAATAGGACACAAATCATAGCGATTGAACGTGGAACTACATTATTGTGCCAAGTTTCAAAGAGCTAGCACAAACCGTGTTTGATTTAGAGTTCCAACTACATGTATCTATATAGGAGAAAACAGAGTGAAACCTAAACATGAAAACTGTTCCTGCAAAGGAACGGTTTAACCGAGATGAACGAAATTTGGAGAGCCAAGTGGGATTGGTGTACTGATCATTACCTGCGAGTCTCATCAAGATTGGGTGAAAAAAGGTTTGCTGAGATTTCAGGAAACTCGTAGTTTTTTGGAAGCTTGGCAACCCCTTTCAATGAAAGTGATTCTCGTCAGTCTCTGCTTGGGGCTACTTCAATAGGACACAAACCATAGCGATTGAACGTGGAACTACATTATTGTGCCAAGTTTCAAAGAGCTAGCACAAACCGTGTTTGATTTAGAGTTCCACTACATGTATCTATATAGGAGAAAACAGAGTGAAACCTAAACATGAAAACTGTTCCTGCAAGGAACGATTTAACAGAGATGAACGAAATTTGGAGAGCCAAGTGGGATTGGTGTACTGATCATTACATGCAAGTATAATCAAGATTGGGTGAAAAACTGTTTGCTGAGATTTCAGGAAATTCGTAGTTTCTTGGAAGCTTTGCAACCCCTTTCAATGAAAGTGATTCTCGTCAGTCTCTGCTTGGGGCTACTTCAATAGGACACAAACCATAGCGATAGAACTTGGAACTACATTATTGTGCCAAGTTTCAAAGAGCTACCACAAACCGTTTTTGATTTAGAGTTCCAACTACATGTTTCCATATAGGAAAAAACAGAGTGAAACCTAAACAAGAAAACGGTTCCTGCAAAGGAACGGTTTAACCGAGAAGAACGAAATTTGGTGAGCCAAGTGGGATTGGTGTACTGATCCTTACCTGCAAGTATCATCAAGATTGGGTGAAAAAAGGTTTGCTGAGATTTCAGGAAACTCGTAGTTTTTTGGAAGCTTGGCAACCCCTTTCAATGAAAGTGATTCTCGTAGGTCTCTGCTTGGGGCTACTTCAATAGGACACAAACCATAGCGATAGAACTTGGAACTACATTATTCTGCCAAGTTTCAAAGAGCTAGCACAAACCGTGTTTGATTTAGAGTTCCACTACATGTATCTATATAGGAGAAAACAGAGTGAAACCTAAACATGAAAACTGTTCCTGCAAAGGAACGGTTTAACCGAGATGAACGAAATTTGGAGAGCCAAGTGAGATTGGTGTACTGATCATTACATGCAAGTATAATCAAGATTGGGTGAAAAACTGTTTGCTGAGATTTCAGGAAACTCGTAGTTTCTTGGAAGCTTTGCAACCCCTTTCAATGAAAGTGATTCTCGTCAGTCTCTGCTTGGGGCTACTTCAATAGGACACAAACCATAGCGATAGAACTTGGAACTACATTATTGTGCAAACTTTCAAAGAGCTAGGACAAACCGTGTTTGATTCAGAGTTCCAACTACATGTATCCATATAGTAGAAAACAGAGTGAAACCTAAACATGAAAACGGTTCCTGCAAAGGAATGGTTTAACCGAGAAAATGAAATTTGGAGAGCCAAGTGGGATTGGTGTAGTGATCCTTACCTGCAAGTATCATCAAGATTGGATGAAAAAAGGTTTGATGAGATTTCAGGAAACTCGTAGTTTTTTGGAAGCTTGGCAACCCCTTTCAATGAAAGTGATTCTCGTCAGTCTCTGCTTGGGGCTACTTCAATAGGACACAAACCATAGCGATAGAACTTGGAACTACATTATTGTGCCAAGTTTCAAAGAGCTAGCACAAACCGTGTTTGATTTAGAGTTCCAACTACATGTATCTATATAGGAGAAAACAGAGTGAAACTTAAACATGAAAACGGTTCCTGCAAAGGAACGGTTTAACCGAGACGAACGAAATTTATTGAGCCAAGTGGGATTGGTGTACTGATCATTACCTGCAAGTATCTTCAAGATTGGGTGAAAAAAGGTTTGCTGAGATTTCAGGAAACTCGTAGTTTTTTGGAAGCTTGGCAACCCCTTTCAATGAAAGTGATTCTCGTCAGTCTCTGCTTGGGGCTACTTCAATAGGACACAAACCATAGCGATTGAACGTGGAACTACATTATTGTGCCAAGTTTCAAAGAGCTAGCACAAACCGTGTTTGATTTAGAGTTCCAACTACATGTATCTATATAGGAGAAAACAGAGTGAAACCTAAACATGAAAACTGTTCCTGCAAAGGAACGGTTTAACCGAGATGAACGAAATTTGGAGAGCCAAGTGGGATTGGTGTACTGATCATTACATGCAAGTATAATCAAGATTGGGTGAAAAAAAGGTTTGCTGAGATTTCAGGAAACTCGTAGTTTTTTGGAAGCTTGGCAACCCCTTTCAATGAAAGTGATTCTCCTCAGTCTCTGCTTGGGGCTACTTCAATAGGACACAAACGATATTAATAGAACTTGGAACTACATTATTGTGCCAATTTTCAAAGAGCTAGCACAAACCGTGTTTGAATTAGAGGTCCAAGTACATGTTTCCGTATAGGAGAAAACAGAGTGAAACCTAAACATGAAAACGGTTCCTGCAATGGAACGGTTTAACCGAGAAGAACGAAATTTGGTGTGCCAAGTGGGATTGGTGTACTGATCATTACCAGGAAGTACCATCAAGATTGGGTAAAAATATGTTTGCTGAGATTTCAGGAAACTCGTAGTTTTTTGGAAGCTTGGCAACCCCTTTCACTGAAAGTGATTCTCGTCAGTCTCTGCTTGGGCTACTTCAATAGGACACAAACGATAGCGATAGAACTTGGAACTACATTATTGTGCCAAGTTTCAAAGAGCTAGCACAAACCGTGTTTGATTTAGAGTTCCAACTACATGTATCCATATAGGAGAAAACAGAGTGAAACCTAAACATGAAAACGGTTCCTGCAAAGGAACGGTTTAACTGAGAAGAACGAAATTTGGTGAGCCAAGTGGGATTGGTGTACTGATCATTACCTGCAAGTATCATCAAGATTGGGTGAAAAAATGTTTGCTGAGATTTCAGGAAACTCGTAGTTTTTTGGAAGCTTGGCAACCCCTTTCAATGAAAGTGATTCTCGTCAGTCTCTGCTTGGGGCTACTTCAATAGGACACAAACCATAGTGATAGAACTTGGAACTACATTATTGTGCCAAGTTTCAAAGAGCTAGCACAAACCGTGTTTGATTTAGAGTTCCACTACATGTATCTATATAGGAGAAAACAGAGTGAAACCTAAACATGAAAACTGTTCCTGCAAAGGAACGGTTTAACCGAGATGAACGAAATTTGGAGAGCCAAGTGGGATTGGTGTACTGATCATTACATGCAAGTATAATCAAGATTGGGTGAAAAACTGTTTGCTGAGATTTCAGGAAACTCGTAGTTTTTTGGAAGCTTGGCAACCCCTTTCAATGAAAGTGATTCTCGTCAGTCTCTGCTTGGGGCTACTTCAATAGGACACAAACCATAGCGATAGAAATAGGAACTAAATTATTGTGCCATGTTTCAAAGAGCTAGCACAAGCCGTGTTTTATTTAGAGTTCCAAATACATGTATCCATATAGGAGAAAACAGAGTGAAACCTAAACATGAGAACGGTTCCTGCAAAGGAACGGTTTAACCTAGAAGAGCGAAATTTGGTGAGCCAAGTGGAATTGGTGTACTGATCCTTACCTGCAAGTATCATCATGATTGGGTGAAAAAAGGTTTACTGAGATTTCAGGAAACTCGTAGTTTTTTGGAAGCTTGGCAACCCCTTTCAATGAAAGTGATTCTCGTCAGTCTCTGCTTGGGGCTACTTCAATAGGACACAAACCATAGCGATAGAACTTGGAACTACATTATTGTGCCAACTTTCAAAGAGCTACAACAAACCGTGTTTGATTTAGAGTTCCAAATACATGTTTCCATATAGCCGAAAACAGAGTGAAACCTAAACATGAAAACGGTTCCTGCAAAGGAACGGTTTAACCGAGAAGAACGAAATTTGCTGAGCCAAGTGGGATTGGTGTACTGATCATTACCTGCAAGTATCATCAAGATTGGGTGAAAAAAGGTTTGCTGAGATTTCAGGAAACTCGTAGTTTTTGGAAGCTTGGCAACCCCTTTCAATGAAAGTGATTCTCGTCAGTCTCAGCTTGGGATTATTTCTATAGGACACAAACCATAGCGATAGAACTTGGAACTACATTATTGTGCCAAGTTTCAAAGAGCTAGCACAAACCGTGTTTGATTTAGAGTTCCAACTACATGTATCCATCTAGGAAAAAACAGAGTGAAACCTAATAATGAAAACGGTTCCTGCAAATGAACGGTTTAACCGAGAAGAACGAAATTTGGTGAGCCAAGTGGGATTGGTGTACTGATAATTACCTGCAAGTATCATCAAGTTTGGGTGAAAAAAGGTTTGCTGAGATTTCAGGAAACTCATAGTTTTTTGGAAGCTTGGCAACCCCTTTCAATGAAAGTGATTCTCGTCAGTCTCTGCTTGGGGATACTTCAATAGGACACAAACCATAGTGATAGAACTTGGAACTACATTATTGTGCCAAGTTTCAAAGAGCTAGCACAAACCGTGTTTGATTTAGAGTTCCAACTACATGTGTCCATCTAGGAAAAAACAGAGTGAAACCTAATAATGAAAACGGTTCCTGCAAAGGAACGGTTTAACCGAGAAGAACGAAATTTGGTGAGCCAAGTGGGATTGGTGTACTGATAATTACCTGCAAGTATCATCAAGATTGGGTGAAAAAAGGTTTGCTGAGATTTCAGGAAACTCGTAGTTTTTTGGAAGCTTGGCAACCCCTTTCAATGAAAGTGATTCTCGTCAGTCTCTGCTTGGGGCTACTTCAATAGGACACAAACCATAGCGATTGAACGTGGAACTACATTATTGTGCCAAGTTTCAAAGAGCTAGCACAAACCGTGTTTGATTCAGAGTTCCAACTACATGTATCCATATAGTAGAAAACAGAGTGAAACCTAAACATGAAAACGGTTCCTGCAAAGGAATGGTTTAACCGAGAAAATGAAATTTGGAGAGCCAAGTGGGATTGGTGTAGTGATCCTTACCTGCAAGTATCATCAAGATTGGATGAAAAAAGGTTTGATGAGATTTCAGGAAACTCGTAGTTTTTTGGAAGCTTGGCAACCCCTTTCAATGAAAGTGATTCTCGTCAGTCTCTGCTTGGGGCTACTTCATAGGACACAAACCATAGCGATAGAACTTGGAACTACATTATTGTGCCAAGTTTCAAAGAGCTAGCACAAACCGTGTTTGATTTAGAGTTCCAACTACATGTATCTATATAGGAGAAAACAGAGTGAAACTTAAACATGAAAACGGTTCCTGCAAAGGAACGGTTTAACCGAGACGAACGAAATTTATTGAGCCAAGTGGGATTGGTGTACTGATCATTACCTGCAAGTATCTTCAAGATTGGGTGAAAAAAGGTTTGCTGAGATTTCAGGAAACTCGTAGTTTTTTGGAAGCTTGGCAACCCCTTTTCAATGAAAGTGATTCTCGTCAGTCTCTGCTTGGGGCTACTTCAATAGGACACAAACCATAGCGATAGAACTTGGAACTACATTATTGTGCCAAGTTTCAAAGAGCTAGCACAAACCGTGTTTGATTTAGAGTTCCAACTACATGTATCTATATAGGAGAAAACAGAGTGAAACCTAAACATGAAAACTGTTCCTGCAAAGGAACGGTTTAACCGAGATGAACGAAATTTGGAGAGCCAAGTGGGATTGGTGTACTGATCATTACCTGCGAGTCTCATCAAGATTGGTTGAAAAAAGGTTTGCTGAGATTTCAGGAAACTCGTAGTTTTTTGGAAGCTTGGCAACCCCTTTCAATGAAAGTGATTCTCGTCAGTCTCTGCTTGGGGCTACTTCAATAGGACACAAACCATAGCGATTGAACGTGGAACTACATTATTGTGCCAAGTTTCAAAGAGCTAGCACAAACCGTGTTTGATTTAGAGTTCCACTACATGTATCTATATAGGAGAAAACAGAGTGAAACCTAAACATGAAACTGTTCCTGCAAGGAACGATTTAACAGAGATGAACGAAATTTGGAGAGCCAAGTGGGATTGGTGTACTGATCATTACATGCAAGTATAATCAAGATTGGGTGAAAAACTGTTTGCTGAGATTTCAGGAAACTCGTAGTTTCTTGGAAGCTTTGCAACCCCTTTCAATGAAAGTGATTCTCGTCAGTCTCTGCTTGGGGCTACTTCAATAGGACACAAACCATAGCGATAGAACTTGGAACTACATTATTGTGCCAAGTTTCAAAGAGCTACCACAAACCGTTTTTGATTTAGAGTTCCAACTACATGTTTCCATATAGGAAAAAACAGAGTGAAACCTAAACAAGAAAACGGTTCCTGCAAAGGAACGGTTTAACCGAGAAGAACGAAATTTGGTGAGCCAAGTGGGATTGGTGTACTGATCCTTACCTGCAAGTATCATCAAGATTGGGTGAAAAAAGGTTTGCTGAGATTTCAGGAAACTCGTAGTTTTTTGGAAGCTTGGCAACCCCTTTCAATGAAAGTGATTCTCGTAGGTCTCTGCTTGGGGCTACTTCAATAGGACACAAACCATAGCGATAGAACTTGGAACTACATTATTCTGCCAAGTTTCAAAGAGCTAGCACAAACCGTGTTTGATTTAGAGTTCCACTACATGTATCTATATAGGAGAAAAACAGAGTGAAACCTAAACATGAAAACTGTTCCTGCAAAGGAACGGTTTAACCGAGATGAACGAAATTTGGAGAGCCAAGTGGGATTGGTGTACTGATCATTACATGCAAGTATAATCAAGATTGGGTGAAAAACTGTTTGCTGAGATTTCAGGAAACTCGTAGTTTCTTGGAAGCTTTGCAACCCCTTTCAATGAAAGTGATTCTCGTCAGTCTCTGCTTGGGGCTACTTCAATAGGACACAAACCATAGCGATAGAACTTGGAACTACATTATTGTGCAAAGTTTCAAAGAGCTAGGACAAACCGTGTTTGATTCAGAGTTCCAACTACATGTATCCATATAGTAGAAAACAGAGTGAAACCTAAACATGAAAACGGTTCCTGCAAAGGAACGGTTTAAACGAGAAAATGAAATTTGGAGAGCCAAGTGGGATTGGTGTAGTGATCCTTACCTGCAAGTATCATCAAGATTGGGTGAAAAAAGGTTTGCTGAGATTTCAGGAAACTCGTAGTTTTTTGGAAGCTTGGCAACCCCTTTCAATGAAAGTGATTCTCGTCAGTCTCTGCTTGGGGCTACTTCAATAGGACACAAACCATAGCGATTGAACGTGGAACTACATTATTGTGCCAAGTTTCAAAGAGCTAGCACAAACCGTGTTTGATTTAGAGTTCCACTACATGTATCTATATAGGAGAAAACAGAGTGAAACCTAAACATGAAAACTGTTCCTGCAAGGAACGATTTAACAGAGATGAACGAAATTTGGAGAGCCAAGTGGGATTGGTGTACTGATCATTACATGCAAGTATAATCAAGATTGGGTGAAAAACTGTTTGCTGAGATTTCAGGAAATTCGTAGTTTCTTGGAAGCTTTGCAACCCCTTTCAATGAAAGTGATTCTCGTCAGTCTCTGCTTGGGGCTACTTCAATAGGACACAAACCATAGCGATAGAACTTGGAACTACATTATTGTGCCAAGTTTCAAAGAGCTACCACAAACCGTTTTTGATTTAGAGTTCCAACTACATGTTTCCATATAGGAAAAAACAGAGTGAAACCTAAACAAGAAAACGGTTCCTGCAAAGGAACGGTTTAACCGAGAAGAACGAAATTTGGTGAGCCAAGTGGGATTGGTGTACTGATCCTTACCTGCAAGTATCATCAAGATTGGGTGAAAAAAGGTTTGCTGAGATTTCAGGAAACTCGTAGTTTTTTGGAAGCTTGGCAACCCCTTTCAATGAAAGTGATTCTCGTAGGTCTCTGCTTGGGGCTACTTCAATAGGACACAAACCATAGCGATAGAACTTGGAACTACATTATTCTGCCAAGTTTCAAAGAGCTAGCACAAACCGTGTTTGATTTAGAGTTCCACTACATGTATCTATATAGGAGAAAACAGAGTGAAACCTAAACATGAAAACTGTTCCTGCAAAGGAACGGTTTAACCGAGATGAACGAAATTTGGAGAGCCAAGTGAGATTGGTGTACTGATCATTACATGCAAGTATAATCAAGATTGGGTGAAAAACTGTTTGCTGAGATTTCAGGAAACTCGTAGTTTCTTGGAAGCTTTGCAACCCCTTTCAATGAAAGTGATTCTCGTCAGTCTCTGCTTGGGGCTACTTCAATAGGACACAAACCATAGCGATAGAACTTGGAACTACATTATTGTGCAAAGTTTCAAAGAGCTAGGACAAACCGTGTTTGATTCAGAGTTCCAACTACATGTATCCATATAGTAGAAAACAGAGTGAAACCTAAACATGAAAACGGTTCCTGCAAAGGAATGGTTTAACCGAGAAAATGAAATTTGGAGAGCCAAGTGGGATTGGTGTAGTGATCCTTACCTGCAAGTATCATCAAGATTGGATGAAAAAAGGTTTGATGAGATTTCAGGAAACTCGTAGTTTTTTGGAAGCTTGGCAACCCCTTTCAATGAAAGTGATTCTCGTCAGTCTCTGCTTGGGGCTACTTCAATAGGACACAAACCATAGCGATAGAACTTGGAACTACATTATTGTGCCAAGTTTCAAAGAGCTAGCACAAACCGTGTTTGATTTAGAGTTCCAACTACATGTATCTATATAGGAGAAAACAGAGTGAAACTTAAACATGAAAACGGTTCTGCAAAGGAACGGTTTAACCGAGACGAACGAAATTTATTGAGCCAAGTGGGATTGGTGTACTGATCATTACCTGCAAGTATCTTCAAGATTGGGTGAAAAAAGGTTTGCTGAGATTTCAGGAAACTCGTAGTTTTTTGGAAGCTTGGCAACCCCTTTCAATGAAAGTGATTCTCGTCAGTCTCTGCTTGGGGCTACTTCAATAGGACACAAACCATAGCGATTGAACGTGGAACTACATTATTGTGCCAAGTTTCAAAGAGCTAGCACAAACCGTGTTTGATTTAGAGTTCCAACTACATGTATCTATATAGGAGAAAACAGAGTGAAACCTAAACATGAAAACTGTTCCTGCAAAGGAACGGTTTAACCGAGATGAACGAAATTTGGAGAGCCAAGTGGGATTGGTGTACTGATCATTACCTGCGAGTCTCATCAAGATTGGTTGAAAAAAGGTTTGCTGAGATTTCAGGAAACTCGTAGTTTTTTGGAAGCTTGGCAACCCCTTTCAATGAAAGTGATTCTCGTCAGTCTCTGCTTGGGGCTACTTCAATAGGACACAAACCATAGCGATTGAACGTGGAACTACATTATTGTGCCAAGTTTCAAAGAGCTAGCACAAACCGTGTTTGATTTAGAGTTCCACTACATGTATCTATATAGGAGAAAACAGAGTGAAACCTAAACATGAAAACTGTTCCTGCAAGGAACGATTTAACAGAGATGAACGAAATTTGGAGAGCCAAGTGGGATTGGTGTACTGATCATTACATGCAAGTATAATCAAGATTGGGTGAAAAACTGTTTGCTGAGATTTCAGGAAACTCGTAGTTTCTTGGAAGCTTTGCAACCCCTTTCAATGAAAGTGATTCTCGTCAGTCTCTGCTTGGGGCTACTTCAATAGGACACAAACCATAGCGATAGAACTTGGAACTACATTATTGTGCCAAGTTTCAAAGAGCTACCACAAACCGTTTTTGATTTAGAGTTCCAACTACATGTTTCCATATAGGAAAAAACAGAGTGAAACCTAAACAAGAAAACGGTTCCTGCAAAGGAACGGTTTAACCGAGAAGAACGAAATTTGGTGAGCCAAGTGGGATTGGTGTACTGATCCTTACCTGCAAGTATCATCAAGATTGGGTGAAAAAAGGTTTGCTGAGATTTCAGGAAACTCGTAGTTTTTTGGAAGCTTGGCAACCCCTTTCAATGAAAGTGATTCTCGTAGGTCTCTGCTTGGGGCTACTTCAATAGGACACAAACCATAGCGATAGAACTTGGAACTACATTATTCTGCCAAGTTTCAAAGAGCTAGCACAAACCGTGTTTGATTTAGAGTTCCACTACATGTATCTATATAGGAGAAAACAGAGTGAAACCTAAACATGAAAACTGTTCCTGCAAAGGAACGGTTTAACCGAGATGAACGAAATTTGGAGAGCCAAGTGGGATTGGTGTACTGATCATTACATGCAAGTATAATCAAGATTGGGTGAAAAACTGTTTGCTGAGATTTCAGGAAACTCGTAGTTTCTTGGAAGCTTTGCAACCCCTTTCAATGAAAGTGATTCTCGTCAGTCTCTGCTTGGGGCTACTTCAATAGGACACAAACCATAGCGATAGAACTTGGAACTACATTATTGTGCAAAGTTTCAAAGAGCTAGGACAAACCGTGTTTGATTCAGAGTTCCAACTACATGTATCCATATAGTAGAAAACAGAGTGAAACCTAAACATGAAAACGGTTCCTGCAAAGGAACGGTTTAAACGAGAAAATGAAATTTGGAGAGCCAAGTGGGATTGGTGTAGTGATCCTTACCTGCAAGTATCATCAAGATTGGGTGAAAAAAGGTTTGCTGAGATTTCAGGAAACTCGTAGTTTTTTGGAAGCTTGGCAACCCCTTTCAATGAAAGTGATTCTCGTCAGTCTCTGCTTGGGGCTACTTCAATAGGACACAAACCATAGCGATTGAACGTGGAACTACATTATTGTGCCAAGTTTCAAAGAGCTAGCACAAACCGTGTTTGATTTAGAGTTCCAACTACATGTATCTATATAGGAGAAAACAGAGTGAAACCTAAACATGAAAACTGTTCCTGCAAAGGAACGGTTTAACCGAGATGAACGAAATTTGGAGAGCCAAGTGGGATTGGTGTACTGATCATTACATGCAAGTATAATCAAGATTGGGTGAAAAAAAGGTTTGCTGAGATTTCAGGAAACTCGTAGTTTTTTGGAAGCTTGGCAACCCCTTTCAATGAAAGTGGTTCTCCTCAGTCTCTGCTTGGGGCTACTTCAATAGGACACAAACGATATTAATAGAACTTGGAACTACATTATTGTGCCAATTTTCAAAGAGCTAGCACAAACCGTGTTTGAATTAGAGGTCCAACTACATGTTTCCGTATAGGAGAAAACAGAGTGAAACCTAAACATGAAAACGGTTCCTGCAATGGAACGGTTTAACCGAGAAGAACGAAATTTGGTGTGCCAAGTGGGATTGGTGTACTGATCATTACCAGGAAGTACCATCAAGATTGGGTAAAAATATGTTTGCTGAGATTTCAGGAAACTCGTAGTTTTTTGGAAGCTTGGCAACCCCTTTCAATGAAAGTGATTCTCGTCAGTCTCTGCTTGGGGCTACTTCAATAGGACACAAACGATAGCGATAGAACTTGGAACTACATTATTGTGCCAAGTTTCAAAGAGCTAGCACAAACCGTGTTTGATTTAGAGTTCCAACTACATGTATCCATATAGTAGAAAACAGAGTGAAACCTAAACATGAAAACGGTTCCTGCAAAGGAACGGTTTAACTGAGAAGAACGAAATTTGGTGAGCCAAGTGGGATTGGTGTACTGATCATTACCTGCAAGTATCATCAAGATTGGGTGAAAAAATGTTTGCTGAGATTTCAGGAAACTCGTAGTTTTTTGGAAGCTTGGCAACCCCTTTCAATGAAAGTGATTCTCGTCAGTCTCTGCTTGGGGCTACTTCAATAGGACACAAACCATAGTGATAGAACTTGGAACTACATTATTGTGCCAAGTTTCAAAGAGCTAGCACAAACCGTGTTTGATTTAGAGTTCCACTACATGTATCTATATAGGAGAAAACAGAGTGAAACCTAAACATGAAAACTGTTCCTGCAAAGGAACGGTTTTACCGAGATGAACGAAATTTGGAGAGCCAAGTGGGATTGGTGTACTGATCATTACATGCAAGTATAATCAAGATTGGGTGAAAAACTGTTTGCTGAGATTTCAGGAAACTCGTAGTTTTTTGGAAGCTTGGCAACCCCTTTCAATGAAAGTGATTCTCGTCAGTCTCTGCTTGGGGCTACTTCAATAGGACACAAACCATAGCGATAGAAATAGGAACTAAATTATTGTGCCATGTTTCAAAGAGCTAGCACAAGCCGTGTTTTATTTAGAGTTCCAAATACATGTATCCATATAGGAGAAAACAGAGTGAAACCTAAACATGAGAACGGTTCCTGCAAAGGAACGGTTTAACCTAGAAGAGCGAAATTTGGTGAGCCAAGTGGGATTGGTGTACTGATCCTTACCTGCAAGTATCATCATGATTGGGTGAAAAAATGTTTACTGAGATTTCAGGAAACTCGTAGTTTTTTGGAAGCTTGGCAACCCCTTTCAATGAAAGTGATTCTCGTCAGTCTCTGCTTGGGGCTACTTCAATAGGACACAAACCATAGCGATAGAACTTGGAACTACATTATTGTGCCAACTTTCAAAGAGCTAGCACAAACCGTGTTTGATTTAGAGTTCCAAATACATGTTTCCATATAGCCGAAAACAGAGTGAAACCTAAACATGAAAACGGTTCCTGCAAAGGAACGGTTTAACCGAGAAGAACGAAATTTGCTGAGCCAAGTGGGATTGGTGTACTGATCATTACCTGCAAGTATCATCAAGATTGGGTGAAAAAAGGTTTGCTGAGATTTCAGGAAACTCGTAGTTTTTGGAAGCTTGGCAACCCCTTTCAATGAAAGTGATTCTCGTCAGTCTCAGCTTGGGATTATTTCTATAGGACACAAACCATAGCGATAGAACTTGGAACTACATTATTGTGCCAAGTTTCAAAGAGCTAGCACAAACCGTGTTTGATTTAGAGTTCCAACTACATGTATCCATCTAGGAAAAAACAGAGTGAAACCTAATAATGAAAACGGTTCCTGCAAAGGAACGGTTTAACCGAGAAGAACGAAATTTGGTGAGCCAAGTGGGATTGGTGTACTGATAATTACCTGCAAGTATCATCAAGTTTGGGTGAAAAAAGGTTTGCTGAGATTTCAGGAAACTCATAGTTTTTTGGAAGCTTGGCAACCCCTTTCAATGAAAGTGATTCTCGTCAGTCTCTGCTTGGGTATACTTCAATAGGACACAAACCATAGTGATAGAACTTGGAACTACATTATTGTGCCAAGTTTCAAAGAGCTAGCACAAACCGTGTTTGATTTAGAGTTCCAACTACATGTGTCCATCTAGGAAAAAACAGAGTGAAACCTAATAATGAAAACGGTTCCTGCAAAGGAACGGTTTAACCGAGAAGAACGAAATTTGGTGAGCCAAGTGGGATTGGTGTACTGATAATTACCTGCAAGTATCATCAAGATTGGGTGAAAAAAGGTTTGCTGAGATTTCAGGAAACTCGTAGTTTTTTGGAAGCTTGGCAACCCCTTTCAATGAAAGTGATTCTCGTCAGTCTCTGCTTGGGGCTACTTCAATAGGACACAAACCATAGCGATTGAACGTGGAACTACATTATTGTGCCAAGTTTCAAAGAGCTAGCACAAACCGTGTTTGATTCAGAGTTCCAACTACATGTATCCATATAGTAGAAAACAGAGTGAAACCTAAACATGAAAACGGTTCCTGCAAAGGAATGGTTTAACCGAGAAAATGAAATTTGGAGAGCCAAGTGGGATTGGTGTAGTGATCCTTACCTGCAAGTATCATCAAGATTGGATGAAAAAAGGTTTGATGAGATTTCAGGAAACTCGTAGTTTTTTGGAAGCTTGGCAACCCCTTTCAATGAAAGTGATTCTCGTCAGTCTCTGCTTGGGGCTACTTCAATAGGACACAAACCATAGCGATAGAACTTGGAACTACATTATTGTGCCAAGTTTCAAAGAGCTAGCACAAACCGTGTTTGATTTAGAGTTCCAACTACATGTATCTATATAGGAGAAAACAGAGTGAAACTTAAACATGAAAACGGTTCCTGCAAAGGAACGGTTTAACCGAGACGAACGAAATTTATTGAGCCAAGTGGGATTGGTGTACTGATCATTACCTGCAAGTATCTTCAAGATTGGGTGAAAAAAGGTTTGCTGAGATTTCAGGAAACTCGTAGTTTTTTGGAAGCTTGGCAACCCCTTTCAATGAAAGTGATTCTCGTCAGTCTCTGCTTGGGGCTACTTCAATAGGACACAAACCATAGCGATTGAACGTGGAACTACATTATTGTGCCAAGTTTCAAAGAGCTAGCACAAACCGTGTTTGATTTAGAGTTCCAACTACATGTATCTATATAGGAGAAAACAGAGTGAAACCTAAACATGAAAACTGTTCCTGCAAAGGAACGGTTTAACCGAGATGAACGAAATTTGGAGAGCCAAGTGGGATTGGTGTACTGATCATTACCTGCGAGTCTCATCAAGATTGGTTGAAAAAAGGTTTGCTGAGATTTCAGGAAACTCGTAGTTTTTTGGAAGCTTGGCAACCCCTTTCAATGAAAGTGATTCTCGTCAGTCTCTGCTTGGGGCTACTTCAATAGGACACAAACCATAGCGATTGAACGTGGAACTACATTATTGTGCCAAGTTTCAAAGACCTAGCACAAACCGTGTTTGATTTAGAGTTCCACTACATGTATCTATATAGGAGAAAACAGAGTGAAACCTAAACATGAAAACTGTTCCTGCAAGGAACGATTTAACAGAGATGAACGAAATTTGGAGAGCCAAGTGGGATTGGTGTACTGATCATTACATGCAAGTATAATCAAGATTGGGTGAAAAACTGTTTGCTGAGATTTCAGGAAACTCGTAGTTTCTTGGAAGCTTTGCAACCCCTTTCAATGAAAGTGATTCTCGTCAGTCTCTGCTTGGGGCTACTTCAATAGGACACAAACCATAGCGATAGAACTTGGAACTACATTATTGTGCCAAGTTTCAAAGAGCTACCACAAACCGTTTTTGATTTAGAGTTCCAACTACATGTTTCCATATAGGAAAAAACAGAGTGAAACCTAAACAAGAAAACGGTTCCTGCAAAGGAACGGTTTAACCGAGAAGAACGAAATTTGGTGAGCCAAGTGGGATTGGTGTACTGATCCTTACCTGCAAGTATCATCAAGATTGGGTGAAAAAAGGTTTGCTGAGATTTCAGGAAACTCGTAGTTTTTTGGAAGCTTGGCAACCCCTTTCAATGAAAGTGATTCTCGTAGGTCTCTGCTTGGGGCTACTTCAATAGGACACAAACCATAGCGATAGAACTTGGAACTACATTATTCTGCCAAGTTTCAAAGAGCTAGCACAAACCGTGTTTGATTTAGAGTTCCACTACATGTATCTATATAGGAGAAAACAGAGTGAAACCTAAACATGAAAACTGTTCCTGCAAAGGAACGGTTTAACCGAGATGAACGAAATTTGGAGAGCCAAGTGGGATTGGTGTACTGATCATTACATGCAAGTATAATCAAGATTGGGTGAAAAACTGTTTGCTGAGATTTCAGGAAACTCGTAGTTTCTTGGAAGCTTTGCAACCCCTTTCAATGAAAGTGATTCTCGTCAGTCTCTGCTTGGGGCTACTTCAATAGGACACAAACCATAGCGATAGAACTTGGAACTACATTATTGTGCAAAGTTTCAAAGAGCTAGGACAAACCGTGTTTGATTCAGAGTTCCAACTACATGTATCCATATAGTAGAAAACAGAGTGAAACCTAAACATGAAAACGGTTCCTGCAAAGGAACGGTTTAAACGAGAAAATGAAATTTGGAGAGCCAAGTGGGATTGGTGTAGTGATCCTTACCTGCAAGTATCATCAAGATTGGGTGAAAAGGTTTGCTGAGATTTCAGGAAACTCGTAGTTTTTTGGAAGCTTGGCAACCCCTTTCAATGAAAGTGATTCTCGTCAGTCTCTGCTTGGGGCTACTTCAATAGGACACAAACCATAGCGATTGAACGTGGAACTACATTATTGTGCCAAGTTTCAAAGAGCTAGCACAAACCGTGTTTGATTTAGAGTTCCAACTACATGTATCTATATAGGAGAAAACAGAGTGAAACCTAAACATGAAAACTGTTCCTGCAAAGGAACGGTTTAACCGAGATGAACGAAATTTGGAGAGCCAAGTGGGATTGGTGTACTGATCATTACATGCAAGTATAATCAAGATTGGGTGAAAAAAAGGTTTGCTGAGATTTCAGGAAACTCGTAGTTTTTTGGAAGCTTGGCAACCCCTTTCAATGAAAGTGGTTCTCCTCAGTCTCTGCTTGGGGCTACTTCAATAGGACACAAACGATATTAATAGAACTTGGAACTACATTATTGTGCCAATTTTCAAAGAGCTAGCACAAACCGTGTTTGAATTAGAGGTCCAACTACATGTTTCTGTATAGGAGAAAACAGAGTGAAACCTAAACATGAAAACGGTTCCTGCAATGGAACGGTTTAACCGAGAAGAACGAAATTTGGTGTGCCAAGTGGGATTGGTGTACTGATCATTACCAGGAAGTACCATCAAGATTGGGTAAAAATATGTTTGCTGAGATTTCAGGAAACTCGTAGTTTTTTGGAAGCTTGGCAACCCCTTTCACTGAAAGTGATTCTCATCAGTCTCTGCTTGGGGCTACTTCAATAGGACACAAACGATAGCGATAGAACTTGGAACTACATTATTGTGCCAAGTTTCAAAGAGCTAGCACAAACCGTGTTTGATTTAGAGTTCCAACTACATGTATCCATATAGTAGAAAACAGAGTGAAACCTAAACATGAAAACGGTTCCTGCAAAGGAACGGTTTAACTGAGAAGAACGAAATTTGGTGAGCCAAGTGGGATTGGTGTACTGATCATTACCTGCAAGTATCATCAAGATTGGGTGAAAAAATGTTTGCTGAGATTTCAGGAAACTCGTAGTTTTTTGGAAGCTTGGCAACCCCTTTCAATGAAAGTGATTCTCATCAGTCTCTGCTTGGGGCTACTTCAATAGGACACAAACCATAGTGATAGAACTTGGAACTACATTATTGTGCCAAGTTTCAAAGAGCTAGCACAAACCGTGTTTGATTTAGAGTTCCACTACATGTATCTATATAGGAGAAAACAGAGTGAAACCTAAACATGAAAACTGTTCCTGCAAAGGAACGGTTTTACCGAGATGAACGAAATTTGGAGAGCCAAGTGGGATTGGTGTACTGATCATTACATGCAAGTATAATCAAGATTGGGTGAAAAACTGTTTGCTGAGATTTCAGGAAACTCGTAGTTTTTTGGAAGCTTGGCAACCCCTTTCAATGAAAGTGATTCTCGTCAGTCTCTGCTTGGGGCTACTTCAATAGGACACAAACCATAGCGATAGAAATAGGAACTAAATTATTGTGCCATGTTTCAAAGAGCTAGCACAAGCCGTGTTTTATTTAGAGTTCCAACTACATGTATCCATATAGGAGAAAACAGAGTGAAACCTAAACATGAGAACGGTTCCTGCAAAGGAACGGTTTAACCTAGAAGAGCGAAATTTGGTGAGCCAAGTGGGATTGGTGTACTGATCCTTACCTGCAAGTATCATCATGATTGGGTGAAAAAATGTTTACTGAGATTTCAGGAAACTCGTAGTTTTTTGGAAGCTTGGCAACCCCTTTCAATGAAAGTGATTCTCGTCAGTCTCTGCTTGGGGCTACTTCAATAGGACACAAACCATAGCGATAGAACTTGGAACTACATTATTGTGCCAACTTTCAAAGAGCTAGCACAAACCGTGTTTGATTTAGAGTTCCAAATACATGTTTCCATATAGCCGAAAACAGAGTGAAACCTAAACATGAAAACGGTTCCTGCAAAGGAACGGTTTAACCGAGAAGAACGAAATTTGCTGAGCCAAGTGGGATTGGTGTACTGATCATTACCTGCAAGTATCATCAAGATTGGGTGAAAAAAGGTTTGCTGAGATTTCAGGAAACTCGTAGTTTTTGGAAGCTTGGCAACCCCTTTCAATGAAAGTGATTCTCGTCAGTCTCAGCTTGGGATTATTTCTATAGGACACAAACCATAGCGATAGAACTTGGAACTACATTATTGTGCCAAGTTTCAAAGAGCTAGCACAAACCGTGTTTGATTTAGAGTTCCAACTACATGTATCCATCTAGGAAAAAACAGAGTGAAACCTAATAATGAAAACGGTTCCTGCAAAGGAACGGTTTAACCGATAAGAACGAAATTTGGTGAGCCAAGTGGGATTGGTGTACTGATAATTACCTGCAAGTATCATCAAGTTTGGGTGAAAAAAGGTTTGCTGAGATTTCAGGAAACTCATAGTTTTTTGGAAGCTTGGCAACCCCTTTCAATGAAAGTGATTCTCGTCAGTCTCTGCTTGGGGATACTTCAATAGGACACAAACCATAGTGATAGAACTTGGAACTACATTGTTGTGCCAAGTTTCAAAGAGCTAGCACAAACCGTGTTTGATTTAGAGTTCCAACTACATGTGTCCATCTAGGAAAAAACAGAGTGAAACCTAATAATGAAAACGGTTCCTGCAAAGGAACGGTTTAACCGAGAAGAACGAAATTTGGTGAGCCAAGTGGGATTGGTGTACTGATAATTACCTGCAAGTATAATCAAGATTGGGTGAAAAACTGTTTGCTGAGATTTCAGGAAACTCGTAGTTTTTTGGAAGCTTGGCAACCCCTTTCAATGAAAGTGATTCTCGTCAGTCTCTGCTTGGGGCTACTTCAATAGGACACAAACCATAGCGATAGAACTAGGAACTAAATTATTGTGCCAAGATTCAAAGAGCTAGCACAAGCCGTGTTTTATTTAGAGTTCCAAATACATGTATCCATATAGGAGAAAACAGAGTGAAACCTAAACATGAAAACGGTTCCTGCAAAGGAACGGTTTAACCTAGAAGAGCGAAATTTGGTGAGCCAAGTGGGATTGGTGTACTGATCCTTACCTGCAAGTATCATCATGATTGGGTGAAAAAAGGTTTACTGAGATTTCAGGAAACTCGTAGTTTTTTGGAAGCTTGGCAACCCCTTTCACTGAAAGTGATTCTCGTCAGTCTCTGCTTGGGGCTACTTCAATAGGACACAAACGATAGCGATAGAACTTGGAACTACATTATTGTGCCAAGTTTCAAAGAGCTAGCACAAACCGTGTTTGATTTAGAGTTCCAACTACATGTATCCATATAGTAGAAAACAGAGTGAAACCTAAACATGAAAACGGTTCCTGCAAAGGAACGGTTTAACTGAGAAGAACGAAATTTGGTGAGCCAAGTGGGATTGGTGTACTGATCATTACCTGCAAGTATCATCAAGATTGGGTGAAAAAATGTTTGCTGAGATTTCAGGAAACTCGTAGTTTTTTGGAAGCTTGGCAACCCCTTTCAATGAAAGTGATTCTCGTCAGTCTCTGCTTGGGGCTACTTCAATAGGACACAAACCATAGTGATAGAACTTGCAACTACATTATTGTGCCAAGTTTCAAAGAGCTAGCACAAACCGTGTTTGATTTAGAGTTCCACTACATGTATCTATATAGGAGAAAACAGAGTGAAACCTAAACATGAAAACTGTTCCTGCAAAGGAACGGTTTTACCGAGATGAACGAAATTTGGAGAGCCAAGTGGGATTGGTGTACTGATCATTACATGCAAGTATAATCAAGATTGGGTGAAAAACTGTTTGCTGAGATTTCAGGAAACTCGTAGTTTTTTGGAAGCTTGGCAACCCCTTTCAATGAAAGTGATTCTCGTCAGTCTCTGCTTGGGGCTACTTCAATAGGACACAAACCATAGCGATAGAAATAGGAACTAAATTATTGTGCCATGTTTCAAAGAGCTAGCACAAGCCGTGTTTTATTTAGAGTTCCAAATACATGTATCCATATAGGAGAAAACAGAGTGAAACCTAAACATGAGAACGGTTCCTGCAAAGGAACGGTTTAACCTAGAAGAGCGAAATTTGGTGAGCCAAGTGGGATTGGTGTACTGATCCTTACCTGCAAGTATCATCATGATTGGGTGAAAAAATGTTTACTGAGATTTCAGGAAACTCGTAGTTTTTTGGAAGCTTGGCAACCCCTTTCAATGAAAGTGATTCTCGTCAGTCTCTGCTTGGGGCTACTTCAATAGGACACAAACCATAGCGATAGAACTTGGAACTACATTATTGTGCCAACTTTCAAAGAGCTAGCACAAACCGTGTTTGATTTAGAGTTCCAAATACATGTTTCCATATAGCCGAAAACAGAGTGAAACCTAAACATGAAAACGGTTCCTGCAAAGGAACGGTTTAACCGAGAAGAACGAAATTTGCTGAGCCAAGTGGGATTGGTGTACTGATCATTACCTGCAAGTATCATCAAGATTGGGTGAAAAAAGGTTTGCTGAGATTTCAGGAAACTCGTAGTTTTTGGAAGCTTGGCAACCCCTTTCAATGAAAGTGATTCTCGTCAGTCTCAGCTTGGGATTATTTCTATAGGACACAAACCATAGCGATAGAACTTGGAACTACATTATTGTGCCAAGTTTCAAAGAGCTAGCACAAACCGTGTTTGATTTAGAGTTCCAACTACATGTATCCATCTAGGAAAAAACAGAGTGAAACCTAATAATGAAAACGGTTCCTGCAAAGGAACGGTTTAACCGATAAGAACGAAATTTGGTGAGCCAAGTGGGATTGGTGTACTGATAATTACCTGCAAGTATCATCAAGTTTGGGTGAAAAAAGGTTTGCTGAGATTTCAGGAAACTCATAGTTTTTTGGAAGCTTGGCAACCCCTTTCAATGAAAGTGATTCTCGTCAGTCTCTGCTTGGGGATACTTCAATAGGACACAAACCATAGTGATAGAACTTGGAACTACATTGTTGTGCCAAGTTTCAAAGAGCTAGCACAAACCGTGTTTGATTTAGAGTTCCAACTACATGTGTCCATCTAGGAAAAAACAGAGTGAAACCTAATAATGAAAACGGTTCCTGCAAAGGAACGGTTTAACCGAGAAGAACGAAATTTGGTGAGCCAAGTGGGATTGGTGTACTGATAATTACCTGCAAGTATAATCAAGATTGGGTGAAAAACTGTTTGCTGAGATTTCAGGAAACTCGTAGTTTTTTGGAAGCTTGGCAACCCCTTTCAATGAAAGTGATTCTCGTCAGTCTCTGCTTGGGGCTACTTCAATAGGACACAAACCATAGCGATAGAACTAGGAACTAAATTATTGTGCCAAGATTCAAAGAGCTAGCACAAGCCGTGTTTTATTTAGAGTTCCAAATACATGTATCCATATAGGAGAAAACAGAGTGAAACCTAAACATGAAAACGGTTCCTGCAAAGGAACGGTTTAACCTAGAAGAGCGAAATTTGGTGAGCCAAGTGGGATTGGTGTACTGATCCTTACCTGCAAGTATCATCATGATTGGGTGAAAAAAGGTTTACTGAGATTTCAGGAAACTCGTAGTTTTTTGGAAGCTTGGCAACCCCTTTCAATGAAAGTGATTCTCGTCAGTCTCTGCTTGGGGCTACTTCAATAGGACACAAACCATAGCGATAGAACTTGGAACTACATTATTGTGCCAACTTTCAAAGAGCTAGCACAAACCGTGTTTGATTTAGAGTTCCAAATACATGTTTCCATATAGCCGAAAACAGAGTGAAACCTAAACATGAAAACGGTTCCTGCAAAGGAACGGTTTAACCGAAAAGAACGAAATTTGGTGAGCCAAGTGGGATTGGTGTACTGATCATTACCTGCAAGTATCATCAAGATTGGGTGAAAAAAGGTTTGCTGAGATTTCAGGAAACTCGTAGTTTTTGGAAGCTTGGCAACCCCTTTCAATGAAAGTGATTCTCGTCAGTCTCAGCTTGGGATTATTTCTATAGGACACAAACCATAGCGATAGAACTTGGAACTACATTATTGTGCCAAGTTTCAAAGAGCTAGCACAAACCGTGTTTGATTTAGAGTTCCAACTACATGTATCCATCTAGGAAAAAACAGAGTGAAACCTAATAATGAAAACGGTTCCTGCAAAGGAACGGTTTAACCGATAAGAACGAAATTTGGTGAGCCAAGTGGGATTGGTGTACTGATAATTACCTGCAAGTATCATCAAGTTTGGGTGAAAAAAGGTTTGCTGAGATTTCAGGAAACTCATAGTTTTTTGGAAGCTTGGCAACCCCTTTCAATGAAAGTGATTCTCGTCAGTCTCTGCTTGGGGATACTTCAATAGGACACAAACCATAGTGATAGAACTTGGAACTACATTATTGTGCCAAGTTTCAAAGAGCTAGCACAAACCGTGTTTGATTTAGAGTTCCAACTACATGTGTCCATCTAGGAAAAAACAGAGTGAAACCTAATAATGAAAACGGTTCCTGCAAAGGAACGGTTTAACCGAGAAGAACGAAATTTGGTGAGCCAAGTGGGATTGGTGTACTGATAATTACCTGCAAGTATAATCAAGATTGGGTGAAAAACTGTTTGCTGAGATTTCAGGAAACTCGTAGTTTTTTGGAAGCTTGGCAACCCCTTTCAATGAAAGTGATTCTCGTCAGTCTCTGCTTGGGGCTACTTCAATAGGACACAAACCATAGCGATAGAACTAGGAACTAAATTATTGTGCCAAGATTCAAAGAGCTAGCACAAGCCGTGTTTTATTTAGAGTTCCAAATACATGTATCCATATAGGAGAAAACAGAGTGAAACCTAAACATGAAAACGGTTCCTGCAAAGGAACGGTTTAACCTAGAAGAGCGAAATTTGGTGAGCCAAGTGGGATTGGTGTACTGATCCTTACCTGCAAGTATCATCATGATTGGGTGAAAAAAGGTTTACTGAGATTTCAGGAAACTCGTAGTTTTTTGGAAGCTTGGCAACCCCTTTCAATGAAAGTGATTCTCGTCAGTCTCTGCTTGGGGCTACTTCAATAGGACACAAACCATAGCGATAGAACTTGGAACTACATTATTGTGCCAACTTTCAAAGAGCTAGCACAAACCGTGTTTCGTTTAGAGTTCCAAATACATGTTTCCATATAGCCGAAAACAGAGTGAAACCTAAACATGAAAACGGTTCCTGCAAAGGAACGGTTTAACCGAAAAGAACGAAATTTGGTGAGCCAAGTGGGATTGGTGTACTGATCATTACCTGCAAGTATCATCAAGATTGGGTGAAAAAAGGTTTGCTGAGATTTCAGGAAACTCATAGTTTTTTGGAAGCTTGGCAACCACTTTCAATGAAAGTGATTCTCGTCAGTCTCTGCTTGGGGATACTTCAATAGGACACAAACCATAGTGATAGAACTTGGAACTACATTATTGTGCCAAGTTTCAAAGAGCTAGCACAAACCGTGTTTGATTTAGAGTTCCACTACATGTATCTATATAGGAGAAAACAGAGTGAAACCTAAAATGAAAACTGTTCCTGCAAAGGAACGGTTTAACCGAGATGAACGAAATTTGGAGAGCCAAGTGGGATTGGTGTACTGATCATTACATGCAAGTATCATCAAGATTGGGTGAAAAAAAGTTTGCTGAGATTTCAGGAAACTCGTAGTTTTTTAGAAGCTTGGAAACCCCTTTCAATGAAAGTGATTCTTGTCAGTCTCTGCTTGGGGCTACTTCAATAGGACAGAAACCATAGCGATAGAAATGGAACTACATTGTTGTGCCAAGTTTCAAAGAGCTAGCACAAACCGTGTTTGATTTAGAGTTCCAAATACATGTATCTATATAGGAGAAAACAGAGTGAAACCTAAACATGAAAACTGTTCCTGCAAAGGAACGATTTAACCGAGATGAACGAAATTTGGAGAGCCAAGTGGGATTGGTGTACTGATCATTACATGCAAGTATAATCAAGATTGGGTGAAAAACTGTTTGCTGAGATTTCAGGAAACTCGTAGTTTCTTGGAAGCTTTGCAACCCCTTTCAATGAAAGTGATTCTCGTCAGTCTCTGCTTGGGGCTACTTCAATAGGACACAAACCATAGCGATAGAACTTGGAACTACATTATTGTGCCAAGTTTCAAAGAGCTACCACAAACCGTTTTTGATTTAGAGTTCCAACTACATGTTTCCATATAGGAGAAAACAGAGTGAAACCTAAACAAGAAAACGGTTCCTGCAAAGGAACGGTTTAACCGAGACGAACGAAATTTGGTGAGCCAAGTGGGATTGGTGTACTGATCCTTACCTGCAAGTATCATCAAGATTGGGTGAAAAAAGGTTTGCTGAGATTTCAGGAAACTCGTAGTTTTTTGGAAGCTTGGCAACCCCTTTCAATGAAAGTGATTCTCGTCAGTCTCTGCTTGGGGCTACTTCAATAGGACACAAACCATAGCGATAGAACTTGGAACTACATTATTGTGCCAAGTTTCAAAGAGCTAGCACAAACCGTGTTTGATTTAGAGTTCCAACTACATGTATCTATATAGGAGAAAACAGAGTGAAACTTAAACATGAAAACGGTTCCTGCAAATGAGCGGTTTAACCGAGACGAACGAAATTTGGTGAGCCAAGTGGGATTGGTGTACTGATCATTACCTGCAAGTATCTTCAAGATTGGGTGAAAAAAGGTTTGCTGAGATTTCAGGAAACTCGTAGTTTTTTGGAAGCTTGGCAACCCCTCTCAATGAAAGTGATTCTCGTAAGTCTCTGCTTGGGGCTACTTCAATAGGACACAAACCATAGCGATTGAACGTGGAACTACATTATTGTGCCAAGTTTCAAAGAGCTAGCACAAACCGTGTTTGATTCAGAGTTCCAACTACATGTATCTATATAGGAGAAAACAGAGTGAAACCTAAACATGAAAACTGTTCCTGCAAAGGAACGGTTTAACCGAGATGAACGAAATTTGGAGAGCCAAGTGGGATTGGTGTACTGATCATTACATGCAAGTATAATCAAGATTGGGTGAAAAAAGGTTTGCTGAGATTTCAGGAAACTCGTAGTTTCTTGGAAGCTTTGCAACCCCTTTCAATGAAAGTGATTCTCGTCAGTCTCTTCTTGGGGCTACTTCAATAGGACACAAACCATAGCGATAGAACTTGGAACTACATTATTGTGCCAAGTTTCAAAGAGCTTTCACAAACCGTGTTTGTTTTAGAGTTCCAACTAAATGTATCTATATAGGAGAAAACAGAGTGAAACCTAAACATGAAAACGGTTCCTGCAAAGGAACGGTTTAACCGAGACGAACGTAATTTGGTGAGCCAAGTGGGATTGGTGTACTGATCATTACCTGCAAGTATCATCAAGATTGGGTGAAAAAAGGTTTGCTGAGATTTCAGGAAACTCGTAGTTTTTTGGAAGCTTGGCAACCCCTTTCAATGAAAGTGATTCTCGTCAGTCTCTGCTTGGGGCTACTTCAATAGGACACAAACCATAGTGATAGAACTTGGAACTACATTGTTGTGCCAAGTTTCAAAGAGCTAGCACAAACCGTGTTTGATTTAGAGTTCCAACTACATGTATCTATATAGGAGAAAACAGAGTGAAACCTAAACATGAACACGGTTCCTGCAAAGGAACGGTTTAACCGAGAAGAACGAAATTTGGTGAGCCAAGTGGGATTGTTGTACTCATCATTACCTGCAAGTATCATCAAGATTGGGTGAAAAACGGTTTGCTGAGATTTCAGGAAACTCGTAGTTTTTTGGAAGCTTGGCAACCCCTTTCAATGAAAGTGATTCTCGTCAGTCTCTGCTTGGGGCTACTTCAATAGGACACAAACCATAGCGATTGAACGTGGAACTACATTATTGTGCCAAGTTTCAAAGAGCTAGCACAAACCGTGTTTGATTTAGAGTTCCACTACATGTATCTATATAGGAGAAAACAGAGTGAAACCTAAACATGAAAACTGTTCCTGCAAAGGAACGATTTAACCGAGATGAACGAAATTTGGAGAGCCAAGTGGGATTGGTGTACTGATCATTACATGCAAGTATCATCAAGATTGGGTGAAAAACTGTTTGCTGAGATTTCAGGAAACTCGTAGTTTCTTGGAAGCTTTGCAACCCCTTTCAATGAAAGTGATTCTCGTCAGTCTCTGCTTGGGGCTACTTCAATAGGACACAAACCATAGCGATAGAACTTGGAACTACATTATTGTGCCAAGTTTCAAAGAGCTACCACAAACCGTTTTTGATTTAGAGTTCCAACTACATGTTTCCATATAGGAGAAAACAGAGTGAAACCTAAACAAGAAAACGGTTCCTGCAAAGGAACGGTTTAACCGAGAAGAACGAAATTTGGTGAGCCAAGTAGGATTGGTGTACTGATCCTTACCTGCAAGTATCATCAAGATTGGGTGAAAAAAGGTTTGCTGAGATTTCAGGAAACTCGTAGTTTTTTGGAAGCTTGGCAACCCCTTTCAATGAAAGTGATTCTCGTCAGTCTCTGCTTGGGGCTACTTCAATAGGACACAAACCATAGCGATAGAACTTGGAACTACATTATTGTGCCAAATTTCAAAGAGCTAGCACAAACCGTGTTTGATTTAGAGTTCCACTACATGTATCTATATAGGAGAAAACAGAGTGAAACCTAAACATGAAAACTGTTCCTGCAAAGGAACGGTTTAACCGAGATGAACGAAATTTGGAGAGCCAAGTGGGATTGGTGTACTGATCATTACATGCAAGTATAATCAAGATTGGGTGAAAAACTGTTTGCTGAGATTTCAGGAAACTCGTAGTTTCTTGGAAGCTTTGCAACCCCTTTCAATGAAAGTGATTCTCGTCAGTCTCTGCTTGGGGCTACTTCAATAGGACACAAACCATAGCGATAGAACTTGGAACTACATTATTGTGCAAAGTTTCAAAGAGCTAGGACAAACCGTGTTTGATTCAGAGTTCCAACTACATGTATCCATATAGGAGAAAACAGAGTGAAACCTAAACATGAAAACGGTTCCTGCAAAGGAATGGTTTAACCGAGAAAATGAAATTTGGAGAGCCAAGTGGGATTGGTGTAGTGATCCTTACCTGCAAGTATCATCAAGATTGGAAGAAAAAAGGTTTGCTGAGATTTCAGGAAACTCGTAGTTTTTTGGAAGCTTGGCAACCCCTTTCAATGAAAGTGATTCTCGTCAGTCTCTGCTTGGGGCTACTTCAATAGGACACAAACCATAGCGATAGAACTTGGAACTACATTATTGTGCCAAGTTTCAAAGAGCTAGCACAAACCGTGTTTGATTTAGAGTTCCAACTACATGTATCTATATAGGAGAAAACAGAGTGAAACTTAAACATGAAAACGGTTCCTGCAAAGGAACGGTTTAACCGAGACGAACGAAATTTGGTGAGCCAAGTGGGATTGGTGTACTGATCCTTACCTGCAAGTATCATCAAGATTGGGTGAAAAAAGGTTTGCTGAGATTTCAGGAAACTCGTAGTTTCTTGGAAGCTTTGCAACCCCTTTCAATGAAAGTGATTCTCGTCAGTCTCTGCTTGGGGCTACTTCAATAGGACACAAACCATAGCGATAGAACTTGGAACTACATTATTGTGCCAAGTTTCAAAGAGATAGCACAAACCGTGTTTGATTTAGAGTTCCAACTACATGTATCCATATAGGAGAAAAAAGAGTGAAACCTAAACATGAAAACGGTTCCTGCAAAGGAATGGTTTAACCGAGAAATCGAAATTTGGAGAGCCAAGTGGGATTGGTGTAGTGATCCTTACCTGCAAGTATCATCAAGATTGGGTGAAAAAAGGTTTGCTGAGATTTCAGGAAACTCGTAGTTTTTTGGAAGCTTGGCAACCCCTTTCAATGAAAGTGATTCTCGTCAGTCTCTGCTTGGGGCTACTTCAATAGGACACAAACCATAGCGATAGAACTTGGAACTACATTATTGTGCCAAGTTTCAAAGAGCTAGCACAAACCGTGTTTGATTTAGAGTTCCAACTACATGTATCTATATAGGAGAAAACAGAGTGAAACTTAAACATGAAAACGGTTCCTGCAAATGAACGGTTTAACCGAGACGAACGAAATTTGGTGAGCCAAGTGGGATTGGTGTACTGATCATTACCTGCAAGTATCTTCAAGATTGGGTGAAAAAAGGTTTGCTGAGATTTCAGGAAACTCGTAGTTTTTTGGAAGCTTGGCAACCCCTCTCAATGAAAGTGATTCTCTTAAGTCTCTGCTTGGGGCTACTTCAATAGGACACAAACCATAGCGATTGAACGTGGAACTACATTATTGTGCCAAGTTTCAAAGAGCTAGCACAAACCGTGTTTGATTCAGAGTTCCAACTACATGTATCTATATAGGAGAAAACAGAGTGAAACCTAAACATGAAAACTCTTCCTGCAAAGGAACGGTTTAACCGAGATGAACGAAATTTGGAGAGCCAAGTGGGATTGGTGTACTGATCATTACATGCAAGTATAATCAAGATTGGGTGAAAAAAGGTTTGCTGAGATTTCAGGAAACTCGTAGTTTCTTGGAAGCTTTGCAACCCCTTTCAATGAAAGTGATTCTCGTCAGTCTCTTCTTGGGGCTACTTCAATAGGACACAAACCATAGCGATAGAACTTGGAACTACATTATTGTGCCAAGTTTCAAAGAGCTTTCACAAACCGTGTTTGTTTTAGAGTTCCAAATAAATGTATCTATATAGGAGAAAACAGAGTGAAACCTAAACATGAAAACGGTTCCTGCAAAGGAACGGTTTAACCGAGACGAACGTAATTTGGTGAGCCAAGTGGGATTGGTGTACTGATCATTACCTGCAAGTATCATCAAGATTGGGTGAAAAAAGGTTTGCTGAGATTTCAGGAAACTCGTAGTTTTTTGGAAGCTTGGCAACCCCTTTCAATGAAAGTGATTTTCGTCAGTCTCTGCTTGGGGCTACTTCAATAGGACACAAACCATAGTGATAGAACTTGGAAATACATTGTTGTGCCAAGTTTCAAAGAGCTAGCACAAACCGTGTTTGATTTAGAGTTCCAACTACATGTATCTATATAGGAGAAAACAGAGTGAAACCTAAACATGAAAACGGTTCCTGCAAAGGAACGGTTTAACCGAGAAGAACGAAATTTGGTGAGCCAAGTGGGATTGTTGTACTCATCATTACCTGCAAGTATCATCAAGATTGGGTGAAAAAATGTTTGCTGAGATTTCAGGAAACTCGTAGTTTTTTGGAAGCTTGGCAACCCCTTTCAATGAAAGTGATTCTCGTCAGTCTCTGCTTGGGGCTACTTCAATAGGACACAAACCATAGTGATAGAACTTGGAACTACATTATTGTGCCAAGTTTCAAAGAGCTAGCACAAACCGTGTTTGATTTAGAGTTCCAACTACATGTATCCATCTAGGAAAAAACAGAGTGAAACCTAAATATGAAAACGGTTCCTGCAAAGGAACGGTTTAACCGAGAAGAACGAAATTTGGTGAGCCAAGTGGGATTGGTGTACTGATAATTACCTGCAAGTATCATCAAGATTGGGTGAAAAAAGGTTTGCTGAGATTTCAGGAAACTCGTAGATTTTTGGAAGCTTGGCAACCCCTTTCAATGAAAGTGATTCTCGTCAGTCTCTGATTGGGGCTACTTCAATAGGACACAAACCATAGAGATAGAACTTGGAACTACATTATTGTGCCAAGTTTCAAAGAGCTACCACAAACCGTTTTTGATTTACAGTTCCAACTACATGTTTCCATATAGGAGAAAACAGAGTGAAACCTAAACAAATAAACGGTTCCTGCAAAGGAACGGTTTAACCGAGAAGAACGAAATTTGGTGAGCCAAGTGGGATTGGTGTACTGATCCTTACCTGCAAGTATAATCAAGATTGGGTGAAAAAAGGTTTGCTGAGATTTCAGGAAACTCGTAGTTTTTTGGAAGCTTGGCAACCCCTTTCAATGAAAGTGATTCTCGTCAGTCTCTGCTTGGGGCTACTTCAATAGGACACAAACCATAGCGATTGAACGTGGAACTACATTATTGTGCCAAGTTTCAAAGAGCTAGCACAAACCGTGTTTGATTTAGAGTTCCACTACATGTATCTATATAGGAGAAAACAGAATGAAACCTAAACATGAAAACTGTTCCTGCAAAGGAACGATTTAACCGAGATGAACGAAATTTGGAGAGCCAAGTGGGATTGGTGTACTGATCATTACATGCAAGTATCATCAAGATTGGGTGAAAAACTGTTTGCTGAGATTTCAGGAAACTCGTAGTTTCTTGGAAGCTTTGCAACCCCTTTCAATGAAAGTGATTCTCGTCAGTCTCTGCTTGGGGCTACTTCAATAGGACACAAACCATAGCGATAGAACTTGGAACTACATTATTGTGCCAAGTTTCAAAGAGCTACCACAAACCGTTTTTGATTTAGAGTTCCAACTACATGTTTCCATATAGGAGAAAACAGAGTGAAACTTAAACATGAAAACGGTTCCTGCAAAGGAACGGTTTAAGCGAGACGAACGAAATTTGGTGAGCCAAGTGGGATTGGTGTACTGATCCTTACCTGCAAGTATCATCAAGATTGGGTGAAAAAGGTTTGCTGAGATTTCAGGAAACTCGTAGTTTTTTGGAAGCTTGGCAACCCCTTTCAATGAAAGTGATTCTCGTCAGTCTCTGCTTGGGGCTACTTCAATAGGACACAAACCATAGCGATAGAACTTGGAACTACATTATTGTGCCAAGTTTCAAAGAGCTAGCACAAACCGTGTTTGATTTAGAGTTCCACTACATGTATCTATATAGGAGAAAACAGAGTGAAACCTAAACATGAAAACTGTTCCTGCAAAGGAACGGTTTAACCGAGATGAACGAAATTTGGAGAGCCAAGTGGGATTGGTGTACTGATCATTACATGCAAGTATCATCAAGATTGGGTGAAAAACTGTTTGCTGAGATTTCAGGAAACTCGTAGTTTCTTGGAAGCTTTGCAACCCCTTTCAATGAAAGTGATTCTCATCAGTCTCTGCTTGGGGCTACTTCAATAGGACACAAACCATAGCGATAGAACTTGGAACTACATTATTGTGCAAAGTTTCAAAGAGCTAGGACAAACCGTGTTTGATTCAGAGTTCCAACTACATGTATCCATATAGGAGAAAACAGAGTGAAACCTAAACATGAAAACGGTTCCTGCAAAGGAATGGTTTAACCGAGAAAATGAAATTTGGAGAGCCTAGTGGGATTGGTGTAGTGATCCTTACCTGCAAGTATCATCAAGATTGGAAGAAAAAAGGTTTGCTGAGATTTCAGGAAACTCGTAGTTTTTTGGAAGCTTGGCAACCCCTTTCAATGAAAGTGATTCTCGTCAGTCTCTGCTTGGGGCTACTTCAATAGGACACAAACCATAGCGATAGAACTTGGAACTACATTATTGTGCCAAGTTTCAAAGAGCTAGCACAAACCGTGTTTGATTTAGAGTTCCAACTACATGTATCTATATAGGAGAAAACAGAGTGAAACTTAAACATGAAAACGGTTCCTGCAAAGGAACGGTTTAACCGAGACGAACGAAATTTGGTGAGCCAAGTGGGATTGGTGTACTGATCATTACCTGCAAGTATCTTCAAGATTGGGTGAAAAAAGGTTTGCTGAGATTTCAGGAAACTCGTAGTTTTTTGGAAGCTTGGCAATCCCTTTCAATGAAAGTGATTCTCGTCAGTCTCTGCTTGGGGCTACTTCAATAGGACACAAACCATAGCGATTGAACGTGGAACTACATTATTGTGCCAAGTTTCAAAGAGCTAGCACAAACCGTGTTTGATTTAGAGTTCCAACTACATGTATCTATATAGGAGAAAACAGAGTGAAACCTAAACATGAAAACTGTTCCTGCAAAGGAACGGTTTAACCGAGATGAACGAAATTTGGAGAGCCAAGTGGGATTGGTGTACTGATCATTACATGCAAGTATAATCAAGATTGGGTGAAAAAAGGTTTGCTGAGATTTCAGGAAACTCGTAGTTTCTTGGAAGCTTTGCAAACCCTTTCAATGAAAGTGATTCTCGTCAGTCTCTGCTTGGGGCTACTTCAATAGGACACAAACCATAGCGATAGAACTTGGAACTACATTATTGTGCCCAGTTTCAAAGAGATAGCACAAACCGTGTTTGATTTAGAGTTCCAACTACATGTATCCATATAGGAGAAAAAAGAGTGAAACCTAAACATGAAAACGGTTCCTGCAAAGGAATGGTTTAACCGAGAAATCGAAATTTGGAGAGCCAAGTAGGATTGGTGTAGTGATCCTTACCTGCAAGTATCATCAAGATTGGGTGAAAAAAGGTTTGCTGAGATTTCAGGAAGCTCGTAGTTTTTTGGAAGCTTGGCAACCCCTTTCAATGAAAGTGATTCTCGTCAGTCTCTGCTTGGGGCTACTTCAATAGGACACAAACCATAGGGATAGAACTTGGAACTACATTATTGTGCCAAGTTTCAAAGAGCTAGCACAAACCGTGTTTGATTTAGAGTTCCAACTACATGTATCTATATAGGAGAAAACAGAGTGAAACTTAAACATGAAAACGGTTCCTACAAAGGAACGGTTTAACCGAGACGAACGAAATTTGGTGAGCCAAGTGGGATTGGTGTACTGATCATTACCTGCAAGTATCTTCAAGATTGGGTGAAAAAAGTTTTGCTGAGATTTCAGGAAACTCGTAGTTTTTTGGAAGCTTGGCAACCCCTCTCAATGAAAGTGATTCTCGTAAGTCTCTGCTTGGGGCTACTTCAATAGGACACAAACCATAGCGATTGAACGTGGAACTACATTATTGTGCCAAGTTTCAAAGAGCTAGCACAAACCGTGTTTGATTCAGAGTTCCAACTACATGTATCTATATAGGAGAAAACAGAGTGAAACCTAAACATGAAAACTGTTCCTGCAAAGGAACGGTTTAACCGAGATGAACGAAATTTGGAGAGCCAAGTGGGATTGGTGTACTGATCATTACATGCAAGTATAATCAAGATTGGGTGAAAAAAGGTTTGCTGAGATTTCAGGAAACTCGTAGTTTCTTGGAAGCTTTGCAACCCCTTTCAATGAAAGTGATTCTCGTCAGTCTCTTCTTGGGGCTACTTCAATAGGACACACACCATAGCGATAGAACTTGGAACTACATTATTGTGCCAAGTTTCAAAGACTTTCACAAACCGTGTTTGTTTTAGAGTTCCAACTAAATGTATCTATATAGGATTAAACAGAGTGAAACCTAAACATGAAAACGGTTCCTGCAAAGGAACGGTTTAACCGAGACGAACGTAATTTGGTGAGCCAAGTGGGATTGGTGTACTGATCATTACCTGCAAGTATCATCAAGATTGGGTGAAAAAAGGTTTGCTGAGATTTCAGGAAACTCGTAGTTTTTTGGAAGCTTGGCAACCCCTTTCAATGAAAGTGATTCTCGTCTTTCTCTGCTTGGGGCTACTTCAATAGGACACAAACCATAGTGATAGAACTTGGAACTACATTGTTGTGCCAAGTTTCAAAGAGCTAGCACAAACCGTGTTTGATTTAGAGTTCCAACTACATGTATCTATATAGGAGAAAACAGAGTGAAACCTAAACATGAAAACGGTTCCTGCAAAGGAACGGTTTAACCGAGAAGAACGAAATTTGGTGAGCCAAGTGGGATTGGTGTACTGATAATTACCTGCAAGTATCATCAAGATTGGGTGAAAAAAGGTTTGCTGAGATTTCAGGAAACTCGTAGATTTTTGGAAGCTTGGCAACCCCTTTCAATGAAAGTGATTCTCGTCAGTCTCTGCTTGGGGCTACTTCAATAGGACACAAACCATAGAGATAGAACTTGGAACTACATTATTGTGCCAAGTTTCAAAGAGCTACCACAAACCGTTTTTGATTTAGAGTTCCAACTACATGTTTCCATATAGGAGAAAACAGAGTGAAACTTAAACATGAAAACGGTTCCTACAAAGGAACGGTTTAACCGAGACGAACGAAATTTGGTGAGCCAAGTGGGATTGGTGTACTGATCATTACCTGCAAGTATCTTCAAGATTGGGTGAAAAAAGTTTTGCTGAGATTTCAGGAAACTCGTAGTTTTTTGGAAGCTTGGCAACCCCTCTCAATGAAAGTGATTCTCGTAAGTCTCTGCTTGGGGCTACTTCAATAGGACACAAACCATAGCGATTGAACGTGGAACTACATTATTGTGCCAAGTTTCAAAGAGCTAGCACAAACCGTGTTTGATTCAGAGTTCCAACTACATGTATCTATATAGGAGAAAACAGAGTGAAACCTAAACATGAAAACTGTTCCTGCAAAGGAACGGTTTAACCGAGATGAACGAAATTTGGAGAGCCAAGTGGGATTGGTGTACTGATCATTACATGCAAGTATAATCAAGATTGGGTGAAAAAAGGTTTGCTGAGATTTCAGGAAACTCGTAGTTTCTTGGAAGCTTTGCAACCCCTTTCAATGAAAGTGATTCTCGTCAGTCTCTTCTTGGGGCTACTTCAATAGGACACAAACCATAGCGATAGAACTTGGAACTACATTATTGTGCCAAGTTTCAAAGACTTTCACAAACCGTGTTTGTTTTAGAGTTCCAACTAAATGTATCTATATAGGATTAAACAGAGTGAAACCTAAACATGAAAACGGTTCCTGCAAAGGAACGGTTTAACCGAGACGAACGTAATTTGGTGAGCCAAGTGGGATTGGTGTACTGATCATTACCTGCAAGTATCATCAAGATTGGGTGAAAAAAGGTTTGCTGAGATTTCAGGAAACTCGTAGTTTTTTGGAAGCTTGGCAACCCCTTTCAATGAAAGTGATTCTCGTCAGTCTCTGCTTGGGGCTACTTCAATAGGACACAAACCATAGTGACAGAACTTGGAACTACATTGTTGTGCCAAGTTTCAAAGAGCTAGCACAAACCGTGTTTGATTTAGAGTTCCAACTACATGTATCTATATAGGAGAAAACAGAGTGAAACCTAAACATGAAAACGGTTCCTGCAAAGGAACGGTTTAACCGAGAAGAACGAAATTTGGTGAGCCAAGTGGGATTGGTGTACTGATAATTACCTGCAAGTATCATCAAGATTGGGTGAAAAAAGGTTTGCTGAGATTTCAGGAAACTCGTAGATTTTTGGAAGCTTGGCAACCCCTTTCAATGAAAGTGATTCTCGTCAGTCTCTGCTTGGGGCTACTTCAATAGGACACAAACCATAGAGATAGAACTTGGAACTACATTATTGTGCCAAGTTTCAAAGAGCTACCACAAACCGTTTTTGATTTAGAGTTCCAACTACATGTTTCCATATAGGAGAAAACAGAGTGAAACCTAAACAAGAAAACGGTTCCTGCAAAGGAACGGTTTAACCGAGAAGAACGAAATTTGGTGAGCCAAGTGGGATTGGTGTACTGATCCTTACCTGCAAGTATCATCAAGATTGGGTGAAAAAAGGTTTGCTGAGATTTCAGGAAACTCGTAGTTTTTTGGAAGCTTGGCAACCCCTTTCAATGAAAGTGATTCTCGTCAGTCTCTGCTTGGGGCTACTTCAATAGGACACAAACCATAGCGATAGAACTTGGAACTACATTGTTGTGCCAAGTTTCAAAGAGCTAGCACAAAACCGTGTTTGATTTAGAGTTCCACTACATGTATCTATATAGGAGAAAACAGAGTGAAACCTAAACATGAAAACTGTTCCTGCAAAGGAACGGTTTAACCGAGATGAACCAAATTTGGAGAGCCAAGTGGGATTGGTGTACTGATCATTACATGCAAGTATAATCAAGATTGGGTGAAAAACTGTTTGCTGAGATTTCAGGAAACTCGTAGTTTCTTGGAAGCTTTGCAACCCCTTTCAATGAAAGTGATTCTCATCAGTCTCTGCTTGGGGCTACTTCAATAGGACACAAACCATAGCGATAGAACTTGGAACTACATTATTGTGCAAAGTTTCAAAGAGCTAGGACAAACCGTGTTTGATTCAGAGTTCCAACTACATGTATCCATATAGGAGAAAACAGAGTGAAACCTAAACATGAAAACGGTTCCTGCAAAGGAATGGTTTAACCGAGAAAATGAAATTTGGAGAGCCAAGTGGGATTGGTGTAGTGATCCTTACCTGCAAGTATCATCAATATTGGAAGAAAAAAGGTTTGCTGAGATTTCAGGAAACTCGTAGTTTTTTGGAAGCTTGGCAACCCCTTTCAATGAAAGTGATTCTCGTCAGTCTCTGCTTGGGGCTACTTCAATAGGACACAAACCATAGCGATAGAACTTGGAACTACATTATTGTGCAAAGTTTCAAAGAGATAGCACAAACCGTGTATGATTTAGAGTTCCAACTACATGTATCCATATAGGAGAAAAAAGAGTGAAACCTAAACATGAAAACGGTTCCTGCAAAGGAATGGTTTAACCGAGAAATCGAAATTTGGAGAGCCAAGTGGGATTGGTGTAGTGATCCTTACCTGCAAGTATCATCAAGATTGGGTGAAAAAAGTTTTGCTGAGATTTCAGGAAACTCGTAGTTTTTTGGAAGCTTGGCAACCCCTTTCAATGAAAGTGATTCTCGTCAGTCTCTGCTTGGGGCTACTTCAATAGGACACAAACCATAGCGATTGAACGTGGAACTACATTATTGTGCCAAGTTTCAAAAAGCTAGCACAAACCGTGTTTTATTCAGAGTTCCAACTACATGTATCTATATAGGAGAAAACAGAGTGAAACCTAAACATGAAAACTGTTCCTGCAAAGGAACGGTTTAACAGAGATGAACGAAATTTGGAGAGCCAAGTGGGATTGGTGTACTGATCATTACATGCAAGTATAATCAAGATTGGGTGAAAAAAGGTTTGCTGAGATTTCAGGAAACTCGTAGTTTTTTGGAAGCTTGGCAACCCCTTTCAATGAAAGTGATTCTCGTCAGTCTCTTCTTGGGGCTACTTCAATAGGACACAAACCATAGCGATAGAACTTGGAACTACATTATTGTGCCAAGTTTCAAAGAGCTTTCACAAACCGTGTTTGTTTTAGAGTTCCAACTAATTGTATCTATATAGGAGAAAACAGTGAAACCTAAACATGAAAACGGTTCCTGAAAAGGAACGGTTTAACCGAGACGAACGTAATTTGGTGAGCCAAGTGGGATTGGTGTACTGATCATTACCTGCAAGTATCATCAAGATTGGGTGAAAAAAGGTTTGCTGAGATTTCAGGAAACTCGTAGTTTTTTGGAAGCTTGGCAACCCCTTTCAATGAAAGTGATTCTCGTCAGTCTCTGCTTGGGGCTACTTCAATAGGACACAAACCATAGTGATAGAACTTGGAAATACATTGTTGTGCCAAGTTTCAAAGAGCTAGCACAAACCGTGTTTGATTTAGAGTTCCAACTACATGTATCTATATAGGAGAAAACAGAGTGAAACCTAAACATGAAAACGGTTCCTGCAAAGGAACGGTTTAACCGAGAAGAACGAAATTTGGTGAGCCAAGTGGGATTGTTGTACTCATCATTACCTGCAAGTATCATCAAGATTGGGTGAAAAAAGGTTTGCTGAGATTTCAGGAAACTCGTAGTTTTTTGGAAGCTTGGCAACCCCTTTCAATGAAAGTGATTCTCGTCAGTCTCTGCTTGGGGCTACTTCAATAGGACACAAACCATAGCGATAGAACTTGGAACTACATTATTGTGCCAAGTTTCAAAGAGCTAGCACAAACCGTGTTTGATTTATTGTTCCAACTACATGTATCTATATAGGAGAAAACAGAGTGAAACTTACACATGAAAACGGTTCCTGCAAATGAACGGTTTAACAGAGATGAACGAAATTTGGTGAGCCAAGTGGGATTGGTGTACTGATCATTACCTGCAAGTATCTTCAAGATTGGGTGAAAAAGGGTTTGCTGAGATTTCAGGATATTCGTAGTTTTTTGGAAGCTTGGCAACCCCTTTCAATGAAAGTGATTCTCGTCAGTCTCTGCTTGGGGCTACTTCAATAGGACACAAACCATAGCGATTGAACGTGGAACTACATTATTGTGCCAAGTTTCAAAGAGCTAGCAAAAACCGTCTTTGATTTAGAGTTCCAACTACATGTATCTATATAGGAGAAAACAGAGTGAAACCTAAACATGAAAACTGTTCCTGCAAAGGAACGGTTTAACAGAGATGAACGAAATTTGGAGAGCCAAGTGGGATTGGTGTACTGATCATTACATGCAAGTATAATCAAGATTGGGTGAAAAAAGGTTTGCTGAGATTTCAGGAAACTCGTAGTTTCTTGGAAGCTTTGCAACCCCTTTCAATGAAAGTGATTCTCGTCAGTCTCTTCTTGGGGCTACTTCAATAGGACACAAACCATAGCGATAGAACTTGGAACTACATTATTGTGCCAAGTTTCAAAGACTTTCACAAACCGTGTTTGTTTTAGAGTTCCAACTAAATGTATCTATATAGGATTAAACAGAGTGAAACCTAAACATGAAAACGGTTCCTGCAAAGGAACGGTTTAACCGAGACGAACGTAATTTGGTGAGCCAAGTGGGATTGGTGTACTGATCATTACCTGCAAGTATCATCAAGATTGGGTGAAAAAAGGTTTGCTGAGATTTCAGGAAACTCGTAGTTTTTTGGAAGCTTGGCAACCCCTTTCAATGAAAGTGATTCTCGTCAGTCTCTGCTTGGGGCTACTTCAATAGGACACAAACCATAGTGATAGAACTTGGAACTACATTGTTGTGCCAAGTTTCAAAGAGCTAGCACAAACCGTGTTTGATTTAGAGTTCCAACTACATGTATCTATATAGGAGAAAACAGAGTGAAACCTAAACATGAAAACGGTTCCTGCAAAGGAACGGTTTAACCGAGAAGAACGAAATTTGGTGAGGAAAGTGGGATTGTTGTACTCATCATTACCTGCAAGTATCATCAAGATTGGGTGAAAAAAGGTTTGCTGAGATTTCAGGAAACTCGTAGTTTTTTGGAAGCTTGGCAACCCCTTTCAATGAAAGTGATTCTCGTCAGTCTCTGCTTGGGGCTACTTCAATAGGACACAAACCATAGTGATAGAACTTGGAACTACATTATTGTGCCAAGTTTCAAAGAGCTAGCACAAACCGTGTTTGATTTAGAGTTCCAACTACATGTATCCATCTAGGAAAAAACAGAGTGAAACCTAAACATGAAAAACGGTTCCTGCAAAGGAACGGTTTAACCGAGAAGAACGAAATTTGGTGAGCCAAGTGGGATTGGTGTACTGATAATTACCTGCAAGTATCATCAAGATTGGGTGAAAAAAGGTTTGCTGAGATTTCAGGAAACTCGTAGATTTTTGGAAGCTTGGCAACCCCTTTCAATGAAAGTGATTCTCGTCAGTCTCTGCTTGGGGCTACTTCAATAGGACACAAACCATAGAGATAGAACTTGGAACTACATTATTGTGCCAAGTTTCAAAGAGCTACCACAAACCGTTTTTGATTTAGAGTTCCAACTACATGTTTCCATATAGGAGAAAACAGAGTGAAACCTAAACAAATAAACGGTTCCTGCAAAGGAACGGTTTAACCGAGAAGAACGAAATTGGTGAGCCAAGTGGGATTGGTGTACTGATCCTTACCTGCAAGTATCATCAAGATTGGAAGAAAAAAGGTTTGCTGAGATTTCAGGAAACTCGTAGTTTTTTGGAAGCTTGGCAACCCCTTTCAATGAAAGTGATTCTCGTCAGTCTCTGCTTGGGGCTACTTCAATAGGACACAAACCATAGCGATTGAACGTGGAACTACATTATTGTGCCAAGTTTCAAAGAGCTAGCACAAACCGTGTTTGATTTAGAGTTCCACTACATGTATCTATATAGGAGAAAACAGAGTGAAACCTAAACATGAAAACTGTTCCTGCAAAGGAACGATTTAACCGAGATGAACGAAATTTGGAGAGCCAAGTGGGATTGGTGTACTGATCATTACATGCAAGTATAATCAAGATTGGGTGAAAAACTGTTTGCTGAGATTTCAGGAAACTCGTAGTTTCTTGGAAGCTTTGCAACCCCTTTCAATGAAAGTGATTCTCGTCAGTCTCTGCTTGGGGCTACTTCAATAGGACACAAACCATAGCGATAGAACTTGGAACTACATTATTGTGCCAAGTTTCAAAGAGCTACCACAAACCGTTTTTGATTTAGAGTTCCAACTACATGTTTCCATATAGGAGAAAACAGAGTGAAACCTAAACAAGAAAACGGTTCCTGCAAAGGAACGGTTTAACCGAGAAGAACGAAATTTGGTGAGCCAAGTGGGATTGGTGTACTGATCCTTACCTGCAAGTATCATCAAGATTGGGTGAAAAAAGGTTTGCTGAGATTTCAGGAAACTCGTAGTTTTTTGGAAGCTTGGCAACCCCTTTCAATGAAAGTGATTCTCGTCAGTCTCTGCTTGGGGCTACTTCAATAGGACACAAACCATAGCGATAGAACTTGGAACTACATTATTGTGCCAAGTTTCAAAGAGCTAGCACAAACCGTGTTTGATTTAGAGTTCCACTACATGTATCTATATAGGAGAAAACAGAGTGAAACCTAAACATGAAAACTGTTCCTGCAAAGGAACGGTTTAACCCGAGATGAACCAAATTTGCAGAGCCAAGTGGGATTGGTGTACTGATCATTACATGCAAGTATAATCAAGATTGGGTGAAAAACTGTTTGCTGAGATTTCAGGAAACTCGTAGTTTCTTGGAAGCTTTGCAACCCCTTTCAATGAAAGTGATTCTCATCAGTCTCTGCTTGGGGCTACTTCAATAGGACACAAACCATAGCGATAGAACTTGGAACTACATTATTGTGCAAAGTTTCAAAGAGCTAGGACAAACCGTGTTTGATTCAGAGTTCCAACTACATGTATCCATATAGGAGAAAACAGAGTGAAACCTAAACATGAAAACGGTTCCTGCTAAGGAATGGTTTAACCGAGAAAATGAAATTTGGAGAGCCAAGTGGGATTGGTGTAGTGATCCTTACCTGCAAGTATCATCAAGATTGGAAGAAAAAAGGTTTGCTGAGATTTCAGGAATCTCGTAGTTTTTGGAAGCTTGGCAACCCCTTTCAATGAAAGTGATTCTCGTCAGTCTCTGCTTGGGGCTACTTCAATAGGACACAAACCATAGCGATAGAACTTGGAACTACATTATTGTGCCAAGTTTCAAAGAGCTAGCACAAACCGTGTTTGATTTAGAGTTCCAACTACATGTATCTATATAGGAGAAAACAGAGTGAAACTTAAACATGAAAACGGTTCCTGCAAAGGAACGGTTTAACCGAGACGAACGAAATTTGGTGAGCCAAGTGGGATTGGTGTACTGATCATTACCTGCAAGTATCTTCAAGATTGGGTGAAAAAAGGTTTGCTGAGATTTCAGGAAACTCGTAGATTTTTGGAAGCTTGGCAACCCCTTTCAATGAAAGTGATTCTCGTCAGTCTCTGCTTGGGGCTACTTCAATAGGACACAAACCATAGAGATAGAACTTGGAACTACATTATTGTGCCAAGTTTCAAAGAGCTACCACAAACCGTTTTTGATTTAGAGTTCCAACTACATGTTTCCATATAGGAGAAAACAGAGTGAAACCTAAACAAATAAACGGTTCCTGCAAAGGAACGGTTTAACCGAGAAGAACGAAATTGGTGAGCCAAGTGGGATTGGTGTACTGATCCTTACCTGCAAGTATCATCAAGATTGGAAGAAAAAAGGTTTGCTGAGATTTCAGGAAACTCGTAGTTTTTTGGAAGCTTGGCAACCCCTTTCAATGAAAGTGATTCTCGTCAGTCTCTGCTTGGGGCTACTTCAATAGGACACAAACCATAGCGATTGAACGTGGAACTACATTATTGTGCCAAGTTTCAAAGAGCTAGCACAAACCGTGTTTGATTTAGAGTTCCACTACATGTATCTATATAGGAGAAAACAGAGTGAAACCTAAACATGAAAACTGTTCCTGCAAAGGAACGATTTAACCGAGATGAACGAAATTTGGAGAGCCAAGTGGGATTGGTGTACTGATCATTACATGCAAGTATAATCAAGATTGGGTGAAAAACTGTTTGCTGAGATTTCAGGAAACTCGTAGTTTCTTGGAAGCTTTGCAACCCCTTTCAATGAAAGTGATTCTCGTCAGTCTCTGCTTGGGGCTACTTCAATAGGACACAAACCATAGCGATAGAACTTGGAACTACATTATTGTGCCAAGTTTCAAAGAGCTACCACAAACCGTTTTTGATTTAGAGTTCCAACTACATGTTTCCATATAGGAGAAAACAGAGTGAAACCTAAACAAGAAAACGGTTCCTGCAAAGGAACGGTTTAACCGAGAAGAACGAAATTTGGTGAGCCAAGTGGGATTGGTGTACTGATCCTTACCTGCAAGTATCATCAAGATTGGGTGAAAAAAGGTTTGCTGAGATTTCAGGAAACTCGTAGTTTTTTGGAAGCTTGGCAACCCCTTTCAATGAAAGTGATTCTCGTCAGTCTCTGCTTGGGGCTACTTCAATAGGACACAAACCATAGCGATAGAACTTGGAACTACATTATTGTGCCAAGTTTCAAAGAGCTAGCACAAACCGTGTTTGATTTAGAGTTCCACTACATGTATCTATATAGGAGAAAACAGAGTGAAACCTAAACATGAAAACTGTTCCTGCAAAGGAACGGTTTAACCGAGATGAACCAAATTTGGAGAGCCAAGTGGGATTGGTGTACTGATCATTACATGCAAGTATAATCAAGATTGGGTGAAAAACTGTTTGCTGAGATTTCAGGAAACTCGTAGTTTCTTGGAAGCTTTGCAACCCCTTTCAATGAAAGTGATTCTCATCAGTCTCTGCTTGGGGCTACTTCAATAGGACACAAACCATAGCGATAGAACTTGGAACTACATTATTGTGCAAAGTTTCAAAGAGCTAGGACAAACCGTGTTTGATTCAGAGTTCCAACTACATGTATCCATATAGGAGAAAACAGAGTGAAACCTAAACATGAAAACGGTTCCTGCAAAGGAATGGTTTAACCGAGAAAATGAAATTTGGAGAGCCAAGTGGGATTGGTGTAGTGATCCTTACCTGCAAGTATCATCAAGATTGGAAGAAAAAAGGTTTGCTGAGATTTCAGGAAACTCGTAGTTTTTTGGAAGCTTGGCAACCCCTTTCAATGAAAGTGATTCTCGTCAGTCTCTGCTTGGGGCTACTTCAATAGGACACAAACCATAGCGATAGAACTTGGAACTACATTATTGTGCCAAGTTTCAAAGAGCTAGCACAAACCGTGTTTGATTTAGAGTTCCAACTACATGTATCTATATAGGAGAAAACAGAGTGAAACTTAAACATGAAAACGGTTCCTGCAAAGGAACGGTTTAACCGAGACGAACGAAATTTGGTGAGCCAAGTGGGATTGGTGTACTGATCATTACCTGCAAGTATCTTCAAGATTGGGTGAAAAAAGGTTTGCTGAGATTTCAGGAAACTCGTAGTTTTTTGGAAGCTTGGCAATCCCTTTCAATGAAAGTGATTCTCGTCAGTCTCTGCTTGGGGCTACTTCAATAGGACACAAACCATAGCGATTGAACGTGGAACTACATTATTGTGCCAAGTTTCAAAGAGCTAGCACAAACCGTGTTTGATTTAGAGTTCCAACTACATGTATCTATATAGGAGAAAACAGAGTGAAACCTAAACATGAAAACTGTTCCTGCAAAGGAACGATTTAACCGAGATGAACGAAATTTGGAGAGCCAAGTGGGATTTGTGTACTGATCATTACATGCAAGTATAATCAAGATTGGGTGAAAAAAGGTTTGCTGAGATTTCAGGAAACTCGTAGTTTCTTGGAAGCTTTGCAACCCCTTTCAATGAAAGTGATTCTCGTCAGTCTCTGCTTGGGGCTACTTCAATAGGACACAAACCATAGCGATAGAACTTGGAACTACATTATTGTGCAAAGTTTCAAAGAGATAGCACAAACCGTGTTTGATTTAGAGTTCCAACTACATGTATCCATATAGGAGAAAAAAGAGTGAAACCTAAACATGAAAACGGTTCCTGCAAAGGAATGGTTTAACCGAGAAATCGAAATTTGGAGAGCCAAGTGGGATTGGTGTACTGATCCTTACCTGCAAGTATCATCAAGATTGGGTGAAAAAAGGTTTGCTGAGATTTCAGGAAACTCGTAGTTTTTTGGAAGCTTGGCAACCCCTTTCAATGAAAGTGATTCTCGTCAGTCTCTGCTTGGGGCTACTTCAATAGGACACAAACCATAGCGATTGAACGTGGAACTACATTATTGTGCCAAGTTTCAAAGAGCTAGCACAAACCGTGTTTTATTCAGAGTTCCAACTACATGTATCTATATAGGAGAAAACAGAGTGAAACCTAAACATGAAAACTGTTCCTGCAAAGGAACGGTTTAACCGAGATGAACGAAATTTGGAGAGCCAAGTGGGATTGGTGTACTGATCATTACATGCAAGTATAATCAAGATTGGGTGAAAAAAGGTTTGCTGAGATTTCAGGAAACTCGTAGTTTCTTGGAAGCTTTGCAACCCCTTTCAATGAAAGTGATTCTCGTCAGTCTCTTCTTGGGGCTACTTCAATAGGACACAAACCATAGCGATAGAACTTGGAACTACATTATTGTGCCAAGTTTCAAAGAGCTTTCACAAACCGTGTTTGTTTTAGAGTTCCAACTAAATGTATCTATATAGGAGAAAACAGAGTGAAACCTAAACATGAAAACGGTTCCTGAAAAGGAACGGTTTAACCGAGACGAACGTAATTTGGTGAGCCAAGTGGGATTGGTGTACTGATCATTACCTGCAAGTATCATCAAGATTGGGTGAAAAAAGGTTTGCTGAGATTTCAGGAAACTCGTAGTTTTTTGGAAGCTTGGCAACCCCTTTCAATGAAAGTGATTCTCGTCAGTCTCTGCTTGGGGCTACTTCAATAGGACACAAACCATAGTGATAGAACTTGGAAATACATTGTTGTGCCAAGTTTCAAAGAGCTAGCACAAACCGTGTTTGATTTAGAGTTCCAACTACATGTATCTATATAGGAGAAAACAGAGTGAAACCTAAACATGAAAACGGTTCCTGCAAAGGAACGGTTTAACCGAGAAGAACGAAATTTGGTGAGCCAAGTGGGATTGTTGTACTCATCATTACCTGCAAGTATCATCAAGATTGGGTGAAAAAAGGTTTGCTGAGATTTCAGGAAACTCGTAGTTTTTTGGAAGCTTGGCAACCCCTTTCAATGAAAGTGATTCTCGTCAGTCTCTGCTTGGGGCTACTTCAATAGGACACAAACCATAGCGATAGAACTTGGAACTACATTATTGTGCCAAGTTTCAAAGAGCTAGCACAACCCGTGTTTGATTTATTGTTCCAACTACATGTATCTATATAGGAGAAAACAGAGTGAAACTTAAACATGAAAACGGTTCCTGCAAATGAACGGTTTAACAGAGATGAACGAAATTTGGTGAGCCAAGTGGGATTGGTGTACTGATCATTACCTGCAAGTATCTTCAAGATTGGGTGAAAAAAGGTTTGCTGAGATTTCAGGAAATTCGTAGTTTTTTGGAAGCTTGGCAACCCCTTTCAATGAAAGTGATTCTCGTCAGTCTCTGCTTGGGGCTACTTCAATAGGACACAAACCATAGCGATTGAACGTGGAACTACATTATTGTGCCAAGTTTCAAAGAGCTAGCAAAAACCGTCTTTGATTTAGAGTTCCAACTACATGTATCTATATAGGAGAAAACAGAGTGAAACCTAAACATGAAAACTGTTCCTGCAAAGGAACGGTTTAACAGAGATGAACGAAATTTGGAGAGCCAAGTGGGATTGGTGTACTGATCATTACATGCAAGTATAATCAAGATTGGGTGAAAAAAGGTTTGCTGAGATTTCCGGAAACTCGTAGTTTCTTGGAAGCTTTGCAACCCCTTTCAATGAAAGTGATTCTCGTCAGTCTCTTCTCGGGGCTACTTCAATAGGACACAAACCATAGCGATAGAACTTGGAACTACATTATTGTGCCAAGTTTCAAAGAGCTTTCACAAACCGTGTTTGTTTTAGAGTTCCAACTAAATGTATCTATATAGGAGAAAACAGAGTGAAACCTAAACATGAAAACGGTTCCTGCAAAGGAACAGTTTAACCGAGACGAACGTAATTTGGTGAGCCAAGTGGGATTGGTGTACTGATCATTACCTGCAAGTATCATCAAGATTGGGTGAAAAAATGTTTGCTGAGATTTCAGGAAACTCGTAGTTTTTTGGAAGCTTGGCAACCCCTTTCAATGAAAGTGATTCTCGTCAGTCTCTGCTTGGGGCTACTTCAATAGGACACAAACCATAGTGATAGAACTTGGAACTACATTGTTGTGCCAAGTTTCAAAGAGCTAGCACAAACCGTGTTTGATTTAGAGTTCCAACTACATGTATCTATATAGGAGAAAACAGAGTGAAACCTAAACATGAAAACGGTTCCTGCAAAGGAACGGTTTAACCGAGAAGAACGAAATTTGGTGAGCCAAGTGGGATTGTTGTACTCATCATTACCTGCAAGTATCATCAAGATTGGGTGAAAAAAGGTTTGCTGAGATTTCAGGAAACTCGTAGTTTTTTGGAAGCTTGGCAACCCCTTTCAATGAAAGTGATTCTCGTCAGTCTCTGCTTGGGGCTACCTCAATAGGACACAAACCATAGTGATAGAACTTGGAACTACATTATTGTGCCAAGTTTCAAAGAGCTAGCACAAACCGTGTTTGATTTAGAGTTCCAACTACATGTATCCATCTAGGAGAAAACAGAGTGAAACCTAAACATGAAAACGGTTCCTGCAAAGGAACGGTTTAACCGAGATGAACGAAATTTGGAGAGCCAAGTGGGATTGGTGTACTGATCATTACATGCAAGTATAATCAAGATTGGGTGAAAAACTCTTTGCTGAGATTTCAGGAAACTCGTAGTTTCTTGGAAGCTTTGCAACCCCTTTCAATGAAAGTGATTCTCATCAGTCTCTGCTTGGGGATACTTCAATAGGACACAAACCATAGCGATAGAACTTGGAACTACATTATTGTGCAAAGTTTCAAAGAGCTAGGACAAACCGTGTTTGATTCAGAGTTCCAACTACATGTATCCATATAGGAGAAAACAGAGTGAAACCTAAACATGAAAAAGGTTCCTGCAAAGGAATGCTTTAACCGAGAAAATGAAATTTGGAGAGCCAAGTGGGATTGGTGTAGTGATCCTTACCTGCAAGTATCATCAAGATTGGAAGAAAAAAGGTTTGCTGAGATTTCAGGAAACTCGTAGTTTTTTGGAAGCTTGGCAACCCCTTTCAATGAAAGTGATTCTCGTCAGTCTCTGCTTGGGGCTACTTCAATAGGACACAAACCATAGCGATAGAACTTGGAACTACATTATTGTGCCAAGTTTCAAAGAGCTAGCACAAACCGTGTTTGATTTAGAGTTCCAACTACATGTATCTATATAGGAGAAAACAGAGTGAAACCTAAACATGAAAACTGTTCCTGCAAAGGAACGGTTTAACCGAGATGAACGAAATTTGGAGAGCCAAGTGGGATTGGTGTACTGATCATTACATGCAAGTATAATCAAGATTGGGTGAAAAAAGGTTTGCTGAGATTTCAGGAAACTCGTAGTTTCTTGGAAGCTTTGCAACCCCTTTCAATGAAAGTGATTCTCGTCAGTCTCTGCTTGGGGCTACTTCAATAGGACACAAACCATAGCGATAGAACTTTGAACTACATTATTGTGCCAACTTTCAAAGAGATAGCACAAACCGTGTTTGATTTAGAGTTCCAACTACATGTATCCATATAGGAGAAAAAAGAGTGAAACCTAAACATGAAAACGGTTCCTGCAAAGGAATGGTTTAACCGAGAAATCGAAATTTGGAGAGCCAAGTGGGATTGGTGTAGTGATCCTTACCTGCAAGTATCATCAAGATTGGGTGAAAAAAGGTTTGCTGAGATTTCAGGAAACTCGTAGTTTTTTGGAAGCTTGGCAACCCCTTTCAATGAAAGTGATTCTCGTCAGTCTCTGCTTGGGGCTACTTCAATAGGACACAAACCATAGCGATAGAACTTGGAACTACATTATTGTGCCAAGTTTCAAAGAGCTAGCACAAACCGTGTTTGATTTAGAGTTCCAACTACATGTATCTATATAGGAGAAAACAGAGTGAAACTTAAACATGAAAACGGTTCCTGCAAAGGAACGGTTTAACCGAGACGAACGAAATTTGGTGAGCCAAGTGGATTGGTGTACTGATCATTACCTGCAAGTATCTTCAAGACTGGGTGAAAAAAGGTTTGCTGAGATTTCAGGAAACTCGTAGTTTTTTGGAAGCTTGGCAACCCCTTTCAATGAAAGTGATTCTCGTCAGTCTCTGCTTGGGGCTACTTCAATAGGACACAAACCATAGTGATAGAACTTGGAACTACATTGTTGTGCCAAGTTTCAAAGAGCTAGCACAAACCGTGTTTGATTTAGAGTTCCAACTACATGTATCTATATAGGAGAAAACAGAGTGAAACCTAAACATGAAAACGGTTCCTGCAAAGGAACGGTTTAACCGAGAAGAACGAAAGTTGGTGAGCCAAGTGGGATTGTTGTACTCATCATTACCTGCAAGTATCATCAAGATTGGGTGAAAAAGGTTTGCTGAGATTTCAGGAAACTCGTAGTTTTTTGGAAGCTTGGCAACCCCTTTCAATGAAAGTGATTCTCGTCAGTCTCTGCTTGGGGCTACTTCAATAGGACACAAACCATAGCGATAGAACTTGGAACTACATTATTGTGCCAAGTTTCAAAGAGCTAGCACAAACCGTGTTTGATTTATTCTTCCAACTACATGTATCTATATAGGAGAAAACAGAGTGAAACTTAAACATGAAAACGGTTCCTGCAAATGAACGGTTTAACAGAGATGAACGAAATTTGGTGAGCCAAGTGGGATTGGTGTACTGATCATTACTTGCAAGTATATTCAAGATTGGGTGAAAAAAGGTTTGCTGAGATTTCAGGAAATTCGTAGTTTTTTGGAAGCTTGGCAACCCCTTTCAATGAAAGTGATTCTCGTAAGTCTCTGCTTGGGGCTACTTCAATAGGACACAAACCATAGCGATTGAACGTGGAACTACATTATTGTGCCAAGTTTCAAAGAGCTAGCAAAAACCGTGTTTGATTTAGAGTTCCAACTACATGTATCTATATAGGAGAAAACAGAGTGAAACCTAAACATGAAAACTGTTCCTGCAAAGGAACGGTTTAACCGAGATGAACGAAATTTGGAGAGCCAAGTGGGATTGGTGTACTGATCATTACATGCAAGTATAATCAAGATTGGGTGAAAAAAGGTTTGCTGAGATTTCAGGAAACTCGTAGTTTCTTGGAAGCTTTGCAACCCCTTTCAATGAAAGTGATTCTCGTCAGTCTCTTCTTGGGGCTACTTCAATAGGACACAAACCATAGTGATAGAACTTGGAACTACATTATTGTGCCAAGTTTCAAAGAGCTAGCACAAACCGTGTTTGATTTAGAGTTCCAACTACATGTATCTATATAGGAGAAAACAGAGTGAAACCTAAACATGAAAACGGTTCCTGCAAAGGAACGGTTTAACCGAGAAGAACGAAATTTGGTGAGCCAAGTGGGATTGTTGTACTCATCATTACCTGCAAGTATATCAAGATTGGGTGAAAAAAGGTTTGCTGAGATTTCAGGAAACTCGTAGTTTTTTGGAAGCTTGGCAACCCCTTTCAATGAAAGTGATTCTCGTCAGTCTCTGCTTGGGGCTACTTCAATAGGACACAAACCATAGTGATAGAACTTGGAACTACATTATTGTGCCAAGTTTCAAAGAGCTAGCACAAACCGTGTTTGATTTAGTGTTCCAACTACATGTATCCATCTAGGAAAAAACAGAGTGAAACCTAAACATGAAAACGGTTCCTGCAAAGGAACGGTTTAACCGAGAAGAACGAAATTTGGTGAGCCAAGTGGGATTGGTGTACTGATAATTACCTGCAAGTATCATCAAGATTGGGTGAAAAAAGGTTTGCTGAGATTTCAGGAAACTCGTAGATTTTTGGAAGCTTGGCAACCCCTTTCAATGAAAGTGATTCTCGTCAGTCTCTGCTTGGGGCTACTTCAATAGGACACAAACCATAGAGATAGAACTTGGAACTACATTATTGTGCCAAGTTTCAAAGAGCTACCACAAACCGTTTTTGATTTAGAGTTCCAACTACATGTTTCCATATAGGAGAAAACAGAGTGAAACCTAAACAAATAAACGGTTCCTGCAAAGGAACGGTTTAACCGAGAAGAACGAAATTTGGTGAGCCAAGTGGGATTGGTGTACTGATCCTTACCTGCAAGTATAATCAAGATTGGGTGAAAAAAGGTTTGCTGAGATTTCAGGAAACTCGTAGTTTTTTGGAAGCTTGGCAACCCCTTTCAATGAAAGTGATTCTCGTCAGTCTCTGCTTGGGGCTACTTCAATAGGACACAAACCATAGCGATTGAACGTGGAACTACATTATTGTGCCAAGTTTCAAAGAGCTAGCACAAACCGTGTTTGATTTAGAGTTCCACTACATGTATCTATATAGGAGAAAACAGAGTGAAACCTAAACATGAAAACTGTTCCTGCAAAGGAACGATTTAACCGAGATGAACGAAATTTGGAGAGCCAAGTGGGATTGGTGTACTGATCATTACATGCAAGTATAATCAAGATTGGGTGAAAAACTGTTTGCTGAGATTTCAGGAAACTCGTAGTTTCTTGGAAGCTTTGCAACCCCTTTCAATGAAAGTGATTCTCGTCAGTTTCTGCTTGGGGCTACTTCAATAGGACACAAACCATAGCGATAGAACTTGGAACTACATTATTGTGCCAAGTTTCAAAGAGCTACCACAAACCGTTTTGGATTTAGAGTTCCAACTTCATGTTTCCATATAGGAGAAAACAGAGTGAAACCTAAACAATAAAACGGTTCCTGCAAAGGAACGGTTTAACCGAGAAGAACGAAATTTGGTGAGCCAAGTGGGATTGGTGTACTGATCCTTACCTGCAAGTATCATCAAGATTGGGTGAAAAAAGGTTTGCTGAGATTTCAGGAAACTCGTAGTTTTTTGGAAGCTTGGCAACCCCTTTCAATGAAAGTGATTCTCGTCAGTCTCTGCTTGGGGCTACTTCAATAGGACACAAACCATAGCGATAGAACTTGGAACTACATTATTGTGCCAAGTTTCAAAGAGCTAGCACAAACCGTGTTTGATTTAGAGTTCCACTACATGTATCTATATAGGAGAAAACAGAGTGAAACCTAAACATGAAAACTGTTCCTGCAAAGGAACGGTTTAACCGAGATGAACGAAATTTGGAGAGCCAAGTGGGATTGGTGTACTGATCATTACATGCAAGTATAATCAAGATTGGGTGAAAAACTGTTTGCTGAGATTTCAGGAAACTCGTAGTTTTTTGGAAGCTTGGCAACCCCTTTCAATGAAAGTGATTCTCGTCAGTCTCTGCTTGGGGCTACTTCAATAGGACACAAACCATAGCGATAGAACTTGGAACTACATTATTGTGCAAAGTTTCAAAGAGCTAGGACAAACCGTGTTTGATTCAGAGTTCCAACTACATGTATCCATATAGGAGAAAACAGAGTGAAACCTAAACATGAAAACGGTTCTGCAAAGGAATGGTTTAACCGAGAAAATGACATTTGGAGAGCCAAGTGGGATTGGTGTACTGATCATTACCTGCAAGTATCTTCAAGATTGGGTGAAAAAAGGTTTGCTGAGATTTCAGGAAACTCGTAGTTTTTTGGAAGCTTGGCAACCCCTTTCAATGAAAGTGATTCTCGTCAGTCTCTGCTTGGGGCTACTTCAATAGGACACAAACCATAGCGATAGAACTTGGAACGACATTATTGTGCCAAGTTTCAAAGAGCTAGCACAAACCGTGTTTGATTTAGAGTTCCAACTACATGTATCTATATAGGAGAAAACAGAGTGAAACCTAAACATGAAAACTGTTCTTGCAAAGGAACGGTTTAACCGAGATGAACGAAATTTGGAGAGCCAAGTGGGATTGGTGTACTGATCATTACATGCAAGTATAATCAAGATTGGGTGAAAAAAGGTTTGCTGAGATTTCAGGAAACTCGTAGTTTCTTGGAAGCTTTGCAACCCCTTTCAATGAAAGTGATTCTCGTCAGTCTCTTCTTGGGGCTACTTCAATAGGACACAAACCATAGTGATAGAACTTGGAACTACATTGTTGTGCCAAGTTTCAAAGAGCTAGCACTAACCGTGTTTGATTTAGAGTTCCAACTACATGTATCTATATAGGAGAAAACAGAGTGAAACCTAAACATGAAAACGGTTCCTGCAAAGGAACGGTTTAACCGAGAAGAACGAAATTTGGTGAGCCAAGTGGGATTGTTGTACTCATCATTACCTGCAAGTATCATCAAGATTGGGTGAAAAAAGGTTTGCTGAGATTTCAGGAAACTCGTAGTTTCTTGGAAGCTTTGCAACCCCTTTCAATGAAAGTGATTCTCGTCAGTCTCTTCTTGGGGCTACTTCAATAGGACACAAACCATAGCGATAGAACTTGGAACTACATTATTGTGCCAAGTTTCAAAGAGCTTTCACAAACCGTGTTTGTTTTAGAGTTCCAACTAAATATATCTATATAGGAGAAAACAGAGTGAAACCTAAACATGAAAACGGTTCCTGCAAAGGAACGGTTTAACCGAGACGAACGTAATTTGGTGAGCCAAGTGGGATTGCTGTACTGATCATTACCTGCAAGTATCATCAAGATTGGGTGAAAAAAGGTTTGCTGAGATTTCAGGAAACTCGTAGTTTTTTGGAAACTTGGCAACCCCTTTCAATGAAAGTGATAATCGTCAGTCTCTGCTTGGGGCTACTTCAATAGGACACAAACCATAGCGATAGAACTTGGAACTACATTATTGTGCAAAGTTTCAAAGAGCTAGGACAAACCGTGTTTGATTCAGAGTTCCAACTACATGTATCCATATAGGAGAAAACAGAGTGAAACCTAAACATGAAAACGGTTCCTGCAAAGGAATGGTTTAACCGAGAAAATGAAATTTGGAGAGCCAAGTGGGATTGGTGTAGTGATCCTTACCTGCAAGTATCATCAAGATTGGATGAAAAAAGGTTTGCTGAGATTTCAGGAAACTCGTAGTTTTTTGGAAGCTTGGCAACCCCTTTCAATGAAAGTGATTCTCGTCAGTCTCTGCTTGGGGCTACTTCAATAGGACACAAACCATAGCGATAGAACTTGGAACTACATTATTGTGCCAAGTTTCAAAGAGATAGCACAAACCGTGTTTGATTTAGAGTTTCAACTACATGTATCTATATAGGAGAAAACAGAGTGAAACTTAAACATGAAAACGGTTCCTGCAAAGGAACGGTTTAACCGAGACGAACGAAATTTGGTGAGCCAAGTGGGATTGGTGTACTGATCATTACCTGCAAGTATCTTCAAGATTGGGTGAAAAAAGGTTTGCTGAGATTTCAGGAAACTCGTAGTTTTTTGGAAGCTTGGCAATCCCTTTCAATGAAAGTGATTCTCGTCAGTCTCTGCTTGGGGCTACTTCAATAGGACACAAACCATAGCGATTGAACGTGGAACTACATTATTGTGCCAAGTTTCAAAGAGCTAGCACAAACCGTGTTTGATTTAGAGTTCCAACTACATGTATCTATATAGGAGAAAACAGAGTGAAACCTAAACATGAAAACTGTTCCTGCAAAGGAACGGTTTAACCGAGATGAACGAAATTTGGAGAGCCAAGTGGGATTGGTGTACTGATCATTACATGCAAGTATAATCAAGATTGGGTGAAAAAAGGTTTGCTGAGATTTCAGGAAACTCGTAGTTTCTTGGAAGCTTTGCAACCCCTTTCAATGAAAGTGATTCTCGTCAGTCTCTGCTTGGGGCTACTTCAATAGGACACAAACCATAGTGATAGAACTTGGAACTACATTATTGTGCCAAGTTTCAAAGAGATAGCACAAACCGTGTTTGATTTAGAGTTCCACCTACATGTATCCATATAGGAGAAAAAAGAGTGAAACCTAAACATGAAAACGGTTCCTGCAAAGGAATGGTTTAACCGAGAAATCGAAATTTGGAGAGCCAAGTGGGATTGGTGTAGTGATCCTTACCTGCAAGTATCATCAAGATTGGGTGAAAAAAGGTTTGCTGAGATTTCAGGAAACTCGTAGTTTTTTGGAAGCTTGGCAACCCCTTTCAATGAAAGTGATTCTCGTCAGTCTCTGCTTGGGGCTACTTCAATAGGACACAAACCATAGCGATAGAACTTGGAACGACATTATTGTGCCAAGTTTCAAAGAGCTAGCACAAACCGTGTTTGATTTAGAGTTCCAACTACATGTATCTATATAGGAGAAAACAGAGTGAAACTTAAACATGAAAACGGTTCCTGCAAATGAACGGTTTAACCGAGACGAACGAAATTTGGTGAGCCAAGTGGGATTGGTGTACTGATCATTACCTGCAAGTATCTTCAAGATTGGGTGAAAAAAGGTTTGCTGAGATTTCAGGAAACTCGTAGTTTTTTGGAAGCTTGGCAACCCCATTCAATGAAAGTGATTCTCGTCAGTCTCTGCTTGGGGCTACTTCAATAGGACACAAACCATAGCGATTGAACGTGGAACTACATTATTGTGCCAAGTTTCAAAGAGCTAGCACAAACCGTGTTTGATTTAGAGTTCCAACTACATGTATCTATATAGGAGAAAACAGAGTGAAACCTAAACATGAAAACTGTTCTTGCAAAGGAACGGTTTAACCGAGATGAACGAAATTTGGAGAGCCAAGTGGGATTGGTGTACTGATCATTACATGCAAGTATAATCAAGATTGGGTGAAAAAAGGTTTGCTGAGATTTCAGGAAACTCGTAGTTTCTTGGAAGCTTTGCAACCCCTTTCAATGAAAGTGATTCTCGTCAGTCTCTTCTTGGGGCTACTTCAATAGGACACAAACCATAGTGATAGAACTTGGAACTACATTGTTGTGCCAAGTTTCAAAGAGCTAGCACAAACCGTGTTTGATTTAGAGTTCCAACTACATGTATCTATATAGGAGAAAACAGAGTGAAACCTAAACATGAAAACGGTTCCTGCAAAGGAACGGTTTAACCGAGAAGAACGAAATTTGGTGAGCCAAGTGGGATTGTTGTACTCATCATTACCTGCAAGTATCATCAAGATTGGGTGAAAAAAGGTTTGCTGAGATTTCAGGAAACTCGTAGTTTCTTGGAAGCTTTGCAACCCCTTTCAATGAAAGTGATTCTCGTCAGTCTCTTCTTGGGGCTACTTCAATAGGACACAAACCATAGCGATAGAACTTGGAACTACATTATTGTGCCAAGTTTCAAAGAGCTTTCACAAACCGTGTTTGTTTTAGAGTTCCAACTAAATATATCTATATAGGAGAAAACAGAGTGAAACCTAAACATGAAAACGGTTCCTGCAAAGGAACGGTTTAACCGAGACGAACGTAATTTGGTGAGCCAAGTGGGATTGGTGTACTGATCATTACCTGCAAGTATCATCAAGATTGGGTGAAAAAAGGTTTGCTGAGATTTCAGGAAACTCGTAGTTTTTTGGAAACTTGGCAAACCCTTTCAATGAAAGTGATAATCGTCAGTCTCTGCTTGGGGCTACTTCAATAGGACACAAACCATAGCGATAGAACTTGGAACTACATTGTTGTGCCAAGTTTCAAAGAGCTAGCACAAACCGTGTTTGATTTAGAGTTCCAACTACATGTATCTATATAGGAGAAAACAGAGTGAAACCTAAACATGAAAACGGTTCCTGCAAAGGAACGGATTAACCGAGACTAACGAAATTTGGTGAGCCAAGTGGGATTGTTGTACTCATCATTACCTGCAAGTATCATCAAGATTGGGTGAAAAAAGGTTTGCTGAGATTTCAGGAAACTCGTAGTTTTTTGGAAGCTTGGCAACCCCTTTCAATGAAAGTGATTCTCGTCAGTCTCTGCTTGGGGCTACTTCAATAGGACACAAACCATAGTGATAGAACTTGGAACTACATTATTGTGCCAAGTTTCAAAGAGCTAGCACAAACCGTGTTTGATTTAGAGTTCCAACTACATGTATCCATCTAGGAAAATACAGAGTGAAACCTAAACATGAAAACGGTTCCTGCAAAGGAACGGTTTAACCGAGAAGAACGAAAATTTGGTGAGCCAAGTGGGATTGGTGTACTGATCATTACCTGCAAGTATCATCAAGATTGGGTGAAAAAAGGTTTGCTGAGATTTCAGGAAACTCGTAGATTTTTGGAAGCTTGGCAACCCTTTTAAATGAAAGTGATTCTCGTCAGTCTCTGCTTGGGGCTACTTCAATAGGACACAAACCATATAGATAGAACTTGGAACTACATTATTGTGCCAAGTTTCAAAGAGCTACCACAAACCGTTTTTGATTTAGAGTTCCAACTACATGTTTTCATATAGGAGAAAATAGAGTGAAACCTAAACAAGAAAACGGTTCCTGCAAAGGAACGGTTTAACCGAGAAGAACGAAATTTGGTGAACCAAGTGGGATTGGTGTACTGATCCTTACCTGCAAGTATCATCAAGATTGGGTGAAAAACTGTTTGCTGAGATTTCAGGAAACTCGTAGTTTCTTGGAAGCTTTGCAACCCCTTTCAATGAAAGTGATTCTCGTCAGTCTCTGCTTGGGGCTACTTCAATAGGACACAAACCATAGAGATAGAACTTGGAACTACATTATTGTGCCAAGTTTCAAAGAGCTACCACAAACCGTTTTTGATTTAGAGTTCCAACTACATGTTTCCATATAGGAGAAAACAGAGTGAAACCTAAACAAGAAAACGGTTCCTGCAGAGGAACGGTTTAACCGAGAAGAACGAAATTTGGTGAGCCAAGTGGGATTGGTGTACTGATCCTTACCTGCAAGTATCATCAAGATTGGGTGAAAAAAGGTTTGCTGAGATTTCAGGAAACTCGTAGTTTTTTGGAAGCTTGGCAATCCCTTTCAATGAAAGTGATTCTCGTCAGTCTCTGCTTGGGGCTACTTCAAAAGGACACAAACCATAGCGATAGAACTAGGAACTAAATTATTGTGCCAAGTTTCAAAGAGCTAGCACAAGCCGTGTTTTATTTAGAGTTCCAAATACATGTATCCATATAGGAGAAAACAGAGTGAAACCTAAACATGAAAACGGTTCCTGCAAAGGAACGGTTTAACCTAGAAGAGCGAAATTTGGTGAGCCAATTGGGATTGGTGTACTGATCCTTACCTGCAAGTATCATCATGATTGGGTGAAAAAAGGTTTACTGAGATTTCAGGAAACTCGTAGTTTTTTGGAAGCTTGCAACCCCTTTCAATGAAAGTGATTCTCGTCAGTCTCTGCTTGGGGCTACTTCAAAAGGACACAAACCATAGCGATAGAACTTGGAACTACATTATTGTGCCAACTTTCAAAGAGCTAGCACAAACCGTGTTTGATTTAGAGTTCAAATACATGTTTCCATATAGCCGAAAACAGAGTGAAACCTAAACATGAAAACGGTTCCTGCAAAAGAACGGTTTAACCGAGAAGAACGAAATTTGGTGAGCCAAGTGGGATTGGTGTACTGATCATTACCTGCAAGTATCATCAAGATTGGGTGAAAAAAGGTTTGCTGAGATTTCAGGAAACTCGTAGTTTCTTGGAAGCTTTGCAACCCCTTTCAATGAAAGTGATTCTCTTCAGTCTCTGCTTGGGGCTACTTCAATAGGACACAAACCATAGCGATAGAACTTGGAACTACATTATTGTGCCAAGTTTCAAAGAGATAGCACAAACCGTGTTGAAATTTAGAGTTCCAACTACATGTATCCATATAGGAGAAAAAAGAGTGAAACCTAAACATGAAAACGGTTCCTGCAAAGGAATGGTTTAACCGAGAAATCGAAATTTGGAGAGCCAAGTGGGATTGGTGTAGTGATCCTTACCTGCAAGTATCATCAAGATTGGGTGAAAAAAGGTTTGCTGAGATTTCAGGAAACTCGTAGTTTCTTGGAAGCTTTGCAACCCCTTTCAATGAAAGTGATTCTCGTCAGTCTCTGCTTGGGGCTACTTCAATAGGACACAAACCATAGAGATAGAACTTGGAACTACATTATTGTGCCAAGTTTCAAAGAGCTACCACAAACCGTTTTTGATTTAGAGTTCCAACTACATGTTTCCATATAGGAGAAAACAGAGTGAAACCTAAACAAGAAAACGGTTCCTGCAGAGGAACGGTTTAACCGAGAAGAACGAATTTGGTGAGCCAAGTGGGATTGGTGTACTGATCCTTACCTGCAAGTATCATCAAGATTGGGTGAAAAAAGGTTTGCTGAGATTTCAGGAAACTCGTAGTTTTTTGGAAGCTTGGCAACCCCTTTCAATGAAAGTGATTCTCGTCAGTCTCTGCTTGGGGCTACTTCAATAGGACACAAACCATAGCGATTGAACGTGGAACTACATTATTTGGTGCCAAGTTTCAAAGAGCTAGCACAAACCGTGTTTGATTTAGAGTTCCACTACATGTATCTATATAGGAGAAAACAGAGTGAAACCTAAACATGAAAACTGTTCCTGCAATGGAACGATTTAACCGAGATGAACGAAATTTGGAGAGCCAAGTGGGATTGGTGTACTGATCATTACATGCAAGTATAATCAAGATTGGGTGAAAAACTGTTTGCTGAGATTTCAGGAAACTCGTAGTTTTTTGGAAGCTTGGCAACCCCTTTCAATGAAAGTGATTCTCGTCAGTCTCTGCTTGGGGCTACTTCAATAGGACACAAACCATAGCGATAGAACTAGGAACTAAATTATTGTGCCAAGTTTCAAAGAGCTAGCACAAGCCGTGTTTTATTTAGAGTTCCAAATACATGTATCCATATAGGAGAAAACAGAGTGAAACCTAAACATGAAAACGGTTCCTGCAAAGGAACGGTTTAACCTAGAAGAGCGAAATTTGGTGAGCCAAGTGGGATTGTGTACTGATCCTTACCTGCAAGTATCATCATGATTGGGTGAAAAAAGGTTTGCTGAGATTTCAGGAAACTCGTAGTTTTTTGGAAGCTTGGCAACCCCTTTCAATGAAAGTGATTCTCGTCAGTCTCTGCTTTGGGGCTACTTCAATAGGACACAAACCATAGCGATAGAACTTGGAACTACATTATTGTGCCAACTTTCAAAGAGCTAGCACAAACCGTGTTTGATTTAGAGTTCAAATACATGTTTCCATGTAGCCGAAAACAGAGTGAAACCTAAACATGAAAAACGGTTCCTGCAAAGGAACGGTTTAACCGAGAAGAACGAAATTTGGTGAGCCAAGTGGGATTGGTGTACTGATCATTACCTGCAAGTATCATCAAGATTGGGGGAAAAAAGGTTTGCTGAGATTTCAGGAAACTCGTAGTTTTTTGGAAGCTTGGCAACCCCTTTCAATGAAAGTGATTCTCGTCAGTCTCTGCTTGGGGCTACTTCAAAAGGACACAAACCATAGCGATAGAACTTGGAACTACATTATTGTGCCAACTTTCAAAGAGCTAGCACAAACCGTGTTTGATTTAGAGTTCCAACTACATGTATCTATATAGGAGAAAACAGAGTGAAACTTAAACATGAAAACGGTTCCTGCAAAGGAACGGTTTAACCGAGACGAACGAAATTTGGTGAGCCAAGTGGGATTGGTGTACTGATCATTACCTGCAAGTATCTTCAAGATTGGGTGAAAAAAGGTTTGCTGAGATTTCAGGAAACTCGTAGTTTTTTGGAAGCTTGGCAACCCCTTTCAATGAAAGTGATTCTCGTCAGTCTCTGCTTGGGGCTACTTCAATAGGACACAAACCATAGCGATTGAACGTGGAACTACATTATTGTGCCAAGTTTCAAAGAGCTAGCACAAACCGTGTTTGATTTAGAGTTCCAACTACATGTATCTATATAGGAGAAAACAGAGTGAAACCTAAACATGAAAACTGTTCCTGCAAAGGAACGGTTTAACCGAGATGAACGAAATTTGGAGAGCCAAGTGGGATTGGTGTACTGATCATTACATGCAAGTATAATCAAGATTGGGTGAAAAAAGGTTTGCTGAGATTTCAGGAAACTCGTAGTTTCTTGGAAGCTTTGCAAACCCTTTCAATGAAAGTGATTCTCGTCAGTCTCTGCTTGGGGCTACTTCAATAGGACACAAACCATAGCGATAGAACTTGGAACTACATTATTGGGCCAAGTTTCAAAGAGATAGCACAAACCGTGTTTGATTTAGAGTTCCAACTACATGTATCCATATAGGAGAAAAAAGAGTGAAACCTAAACATGAAAACGGTTCCTGCAAAGGAATGGTTTAACCGAGAAATCGAAATTTGGAGAGCCAAGTGGGATTGGTGTAGTGATCCTTACCTGCAAGTATCATCAAGATTGGGTGAAAAAAGGTTTGCTGAGATTTCAGGAAACTCGTAGTTTCTTGGAAGCTTTGCAACCCCTTTCAATTAAAGTGATTCTCGTCAGTCTCTGCTTGGGGCTACTTCAATAGGACACAAACATAGAGATAGAACTTGGAACTACATTATTGTGCCAAGTTTCAAAGAGCTACCACAAACCGTTTTTGATTTAGAGTTCCAACTACATGTTTCCATGTAGGAGAAAACAGAGTGAAACCTAAACAAGAAAACGGTTCCTGCAGAGGAACGGTTTAACCGAGAAGAACGAAATTTGGTGAGCCAAGTGGGATTGGTGTACTGATCCTTACCTGCAAGTATCATCAAGATTGGGTGAAAAAAGGTTTGCTGAGATTTCAGGAAACTCGTAGTTTTTTGGAAGCTTGGCAACCCCTTTCAATGAAAGTGATTCTCGTCAGTCTCTGCTTGGGGCTACTTCAATAGGACACAAACCATAGCGATAGAACTAGGAACTAAATTATTGTGCCAAGTTTCAAAGAGCTAGCACAAGCCGTGTTTTATTTAGAGTTCCAAATACATGTATCCATATAGGAGAAAACAGAGTGAAACCTAAACATGAAAACGGTTCCTGCAAAGGAACGGTTTAACCTAGAAGAGCGAAATTTGGTGAGCCAAGTGGGATTGGTGTACTGATCCTTACCTGCAAGTATCATCATGATTGGGTGAAAAAAGGTTTGCTGAGATTTCAGGAAACTCGTAGTTTTTGGAAGCTTGGCAACCCCTTTCAATGAAAGTGATTCTCGTCACTCTCTCATTGGGGCTACTTCAATAGGACACAAACCATAGCGATAGAACTTGGAACTACATTATTGTGCCAAGTTTCAAGAGCTAGCACAAACCGTGTTTGATTTAGAGTTCAAATACATGTTTCCATGTAGCCGAAAACAGAGTGAAACCTAAACATGAAAACGGTTCCTGCAAAGGAACGGTTTAACCGAGAAGAACGAAATTTGGTGAGCCAAGTGGGATTGGTGTACTGATCATTACCTGCAAGTATCATCAAGATTGGGTGAAAAAAGGTTTGCTGAGATTTCAGGAAACTCGTAGTTTTTTGGAAGCTTGGCAACCCCTTTCAATGAAAGTGATTCTCGTCAGTCTCTGCTTGGGGCTACTTCAAAAGACACAAACCATAGCGATAGAACTTGGAACTACATTATTGTGCCAACTTTCAAAGAGCTAGCACAAACCGTGTTTGATTTAGAGTTCCAACTACATGTATCTATATAGGAGAAAACAGAGTGAAACTTAAACATGAAAACGGTTTCCTGCAAAGGAACGGTTTAACCGAGACGAACGAAATTTGGTGAGCCAAGTGGGATTGGTGTACTGATCATTACCTGCAAGTATCTTCAAGATTGGGTGAAAAAAGGTTTGCTGAGATTTCAGGAAACTCGTAGTTTTTTGGAAGCTTGGCAACCCCTTTCAATGAAAGTGATTCTCGTCAGTCTCTGCTTGGGGCTACTTCAATAGGACACAAACCATAGCGATTGAACGTGGAACTACATTATTGTGCCAAGTTTCAAAGAGCTAGCACAAACCGTGTTTGATTTAGAGTTCCAACTACATGTATCTATATAGGAGAAAACAGAGTGAAACCTAAACATGAAAACTGTTCCTGCAAAGGAACGGTTTAACCGAGATGAACGAAATTTGGAGAGCCAAGTGGGATGGTGTACTGATCATTACATGCAAGTATAATCAAGATTGGGTGAAAAAAGGTTTGCTGAGATTTCAAGGAAACTCGTAGTTTCTTGAAGCTTTGCAACCCCTTTCAATGAAAGTGATTCTCGTCAGTCTCTGCTTGGGGCTACTTCAATAGGACACAAACCATAGCGATAGAACTTGGAACTACATTATTGGGCCAAGTTTCAAAGAGATAGCACAAACCGTGTTTGATTTAGAGTTCCAACTACATGTATCCATATAGGAGAAAAAAGAGTGAAACCTAAACATGAAAACGGTTCCTGCAAAGGAATGGTTTAACCGAGAATCGAAATTTGGAGAGCCAAGTGGGATTGGTGTAGTGATCCTTACCTGCAAGTATCATCAAGATTGGGTGAAAAAAGGTTTGCTGAGATTTCAGGAAACTCGTAGTTTCTTGGAAGCTTTGCAACCCCTTTCAATTAAAGTGATTCTCGTCAGTCTCTGCTTGGGGCTACTTCAATAGGACACAAACCATAGAGATAGAACTTGGAACTACATTATTGTGCCAAGTTTCAAAGAGCTACCACAAACCGTTTTTGATTTAGAGTTCCAACTACATGTTTCCATGTAGGAGAAAACAGAGTGAAACCTAAACAAGAAAACGGTTCCTGCAGAGGAACGGTTTAACCGAGAAGAACGAAATTTGGTGAGCCAAGTGGGATTGGTGTACTGATCCTTACCTGCAAGTATCATCAAGATTGGGTGAAAAAAGGTTTGCTGAGATTTCAGGAAACTCGTAGTTTTTTGGAAGCTTGGCAACCCCTTTCAATGAAAGTGATTCTCGTCAGTCTCTGCTTGGGGCTACTTCAATAGGACACAAACCATAGCGATAGAACTAGGAACTAAATTATTGTGCCAAGTTTCAAAGAGCTAGCACAAGCCGTGTTTTATTTAGAGTTCCAAATACATGTATCCATATAGGAGAAAACAGAGTGAAACCTAAACATGAAAACGGTTCCTGCAAAGGAACGGTTTAACCTAGAAGAGCGAAATTTGGTGAGCCAAGTGGGATTGGTGTACTGATCCTTACCTGCAAGTATCATCATGATTGGGTGAAAAAAGGTTTACTGAGATTTCAGGAAACTCGTAGTTTTTTGGAAGCTTGGCAACCCTTTCAATAAAGTGATTCTCGTCAGTCTCTGCTTGGGGCTACTTCAATAGGACACAAACCATAGCGATAGAACTTGGAACTACATTATTGTGCCAACTTTCAAAGAGCTAGCACAAACCGTGTTTGATTTAGAGTTCCAACTACATGTATCCATATCGGAGAAAACAGAGTGAAACCTAAACATGAAAACGGTTCCTGCAGAAGGAACGGTTAAACCGAGAAGAACGAAATTTGGTGAGCCAAGTGGGATTGGTGTACTGATCATTACCTGCAAGTATCATCAAGATTGGGTGAAAAAAGGTTTGCTGAGATTTCAGGAAACTCGTAGTTTTTGGAAGCTTGGCAAGCCCTTTCAATGAAAGTGATTCTCGTCAGTCTCAGCTTGGGATACTTCAATAGGACACAAACCATAGCGATAGAACTTGGAACTACATTATTGTGCCGAGTTTCAAAGAGCTAGCACAAACCGTGTTTGATTTAGAGTTCCAACTACATGTATCCATATAGGAGAATACAGAGTGAAACCTAAACATGAAAACGGTTCCTGCAAAGGAACGGTTTAACCGAGAAGAACGAAATTTGGTGAGCCAAGTTGGATTCGTGTACCTGATCATTGCCTGCAAGTATCATCAAGATTGGGTGAAAAATGTATGCTGAGATTTCAGGAAACTCGTAGTTTTTTGGAAGCTTGGCAACCCCTTTCAATGAAAGTGATTCTCGTCAGTCTCTGCTTGGGTCTACTTCAATAGGACACAAACCATAGTGATAGAAATTGAAACTACATTATTGTGCCAAGTTTAAAGAGCTAGCGCAAACCGTGGTTTTTATTTAGAGTTCCAAATACATGTATCCATATAGGAGAAAACAGAGTGAAACCTAAACATGAAAACGGTTCCTGCAAGGAACGGTTTAACCGAGAAGAACGAAATTTGGTGAGCCAAGTGGGATTGGTGTACTGATCCTTACCTGCAAGTAATCATCAAGATTGGTGAAAAAAGGTTTGCTGAGATTTCATGAAACTCGTAGTTTTTTGGAAGCTTGGCAAACCCTTTCAATGAAGTGATCTCGTCAGTCTCTGCTTGGCTACTTCAATAGGACAGAAAGCAAGCGATAGAACTTGGACTACATTATTGTGCCAAGTTTCAAAGAGCTAGCACAAACCGTGTTTGATTTAGAGTTCCAACTACATGTATCCATATAGGAGAAAACAGAGTGAAAACCTAAACATGAAAACGGTTCCTGCAAAGGAACGGTTTAACTAAGAAGAACGAAATTTGGTGAGCCAAGTGGGACTGGTGTACTGATCATTACCTGCAAGTATCATCAAGATTGGGTGAAAAAAGGTTTGCTGAGATTTCAGGAAACTCGTAGATTTTTGGAAGCTTGGCAACCCGTTTCAATGAAAGTGATTCTCGTCAGTCTCTGCTTGCGGCTACTTCAATAGGACACAACCCATAGTGATAGAACGTGGAACTACATTATTGTGCCAACTTTCAAAGAGCTAGCACAAACCGTGTTTGATTTAGAGTTCCAACTACCTGTATCTATATAGGAGAAAACAGAGTGAAACCTAAACATGAAAACGGTTCCTGCAAAGGAACGGTTTAACCGAGATGAACGAAATTCGGTGAGCCAAGTGGGATTGGTGTACTGATCATTACCTGCAAGTCTCATCAAGATTGGGTGAAAAAAGGATTGCTGAGATTTCAGGAAACACGTAGTTTTTTGGAAGCTTGGCAACCCCTATCAATGAATGTGATTCTCTTCAGTCTCTGCTTGGAGCTACTTCAATAGGACACAACCCATAGTGATAGAACGTGGAACTACATTATTGTGCCACGTTTCAAAGAGCTAGCACAAACAGTGTTTGATTTAGAGTTCCAACTACATGTATCTATATAGGAGAAAACAGAGTGAAACCTAAACATGAAAACGGTTCCTGCAAAGGAACGGTTTAACCGAGATGAACGAAATTTGGTGAGCCAAGTGGGATTGGTGTACTGATCATTACCTGCAAGTATCATCAAGATTGGGTGAAAAAATGTTTGCTGAGATTTCAGGAAACTCGTAGTTTTTTGGAAGCTTGGAAACCCCTTTCATGAAAGTGATTCTCGTCAGTCTCTGCTTGGGGCTACTTCAATAGGACAGAAAACATAGCGATAGACTTGGAACTACATTATTTGCCAACTTTCAAAGAGCTAGCACAAACCGTGTTTGATTTAGAGTTCCAACTACATGTATCTATATAGGAGAAAACAGAGTGAAACCTAAACATGAAAACGGTTCCTGCAAAGGAACGGTTTAAAGGAGATGAACGAAATTTGGTGATCCAAGTGGGATGGTGTACTGATCATTACCTGCAAGTATCATCAAGATTGGGTGAAAAAAGGTTTGCTGAGATTTCAGAAAGTTCGTAGTTTTTTGGAAGCTTGTCAACCCCTTTCAATGAAACTGATTCTCGTCAGTCTATGCTCGGGCTACTTCAATAGGACACAAACCATAGCGATAGAACTTGGAACTACATTATTGTGCCAAGTTTCAAAGATCTAGCACAAACCGTGTTTGATTTAGAGTTCCAACTACATGTACCCATATAGGAGAAAACAGAGTGAAACCTAAACATGAAAACGGTTCCTGCAAAGGAACGGTTTAAACCGAGAAGGAACGAAATTTGGTGAGCCAAGTGGGATTGGTGTACTGATCATTGCCTGCAAGTATCATCAAGATTGGGTGAAAAAAGGTTTGCTGAGATTTCAGGACACTCGTAGATTTTTGGAAGCTTGGCAACCCCTTTCAATGAAAGTGATTCTCGTCAGTCTCTGCTTGGGGCTACTTCAAGAGGACACAAACCATTGCGATAGAACTTGGAACTACATTATTGTGCCAAGTTTCAAGAGATAGCACAAACGGTGTTTGATTTAGAGTTCCAACTACATGTTTCCATACAGGAGAAAACAGAGTGAAACCTAAACATGAAAACGGTTCCTGCAAAGGAACGGTTTAACCGAGAAGAACGAAATTTGGTGAGCAAAGTGGATTGGTGTACTGATCCTTACCTGCAAGTATCATCAAGATTGGGTGAAAAAAGGTTTGCTGAGATTTCAGGAAACTCGTAGTTTTTGGAAGCTTAGCAACCCCTTTCAATGAAAGTGATTCTCGTCAGTCTCTGCTTGGGGCTACGTCAATAGGACACAAACATAGTGATAGAACTTGGAACTACATTATTGTGCCAAGTTTCAAAGAGCTAGCACAAACCGTGTTTGATTTAGAGTTCCAACTACATGTATCTATATAGGAGAAAACAGAGTGAAACTTAAACATGAAAAGGGTAACTGCAAAGGAACGGTTTAACCGAGATGAACGAAATTTGGTGAGCCAAGTGGGATTGGTGTACTGATCATTACCTGCAAGTATCATCAAGATTGGGTGAAAAAATGTTTGCTGAGATTTCAGGAAACTCGTAGCTTTTTGGAAGCTTTGCAACCCCTTTCAATGAAAGTGATTCTCGTCAGTCTCTGCTTGGGGCTACTTCAATAGGACACAAACCATAGCGATAGAACTTGGAACTACATTATTGTGCCAAGTTTCAAAGAGCTAGCACAAACGTGTTTGATTTAGAGTTCCAACTACATGTATCCATGAAAACAGAGTGAAACCTAAACCATGAAAACGGTTCCTGCAAAGGAACGGTTTAACCGAGATGAACGAAATTTGGTGATCTAAGTGGGATTGGTGTACTGATCATTACCTGCAAGTATCATCAAGATTGGGTTGAAAAAATGTTTGCTGAGATTTCAGGTAACTCGTAGTTTTTTGGAAGCTTTGCAACCCCTTTCAATGAAAGTGATTCTCGTCAGTCTCTGCTTGGGGCTACTTCAATAGGACACAAACCATAGCGAATAGAACTTGGAACTACATATTGTGCCAAGTTTCAAAAGAGTTAGCACAAACCGTGTTTGATTTAGAGTTCCAACTACATGTATCCATATAGGAGAAAACAGAGTGAAACCTAAATATGAAAACGGTTCCTGCAAAGGAACGGTTTAACCGAGAAGAACGAAATTTGGTGAGCCAAGTGGGACTGGTGTACTGATCATTACCTGCAAGTATCATCAAGATTGGGTGAAAAAATGTTTGCTGAGATTTCAGGAAACTCGTAGTTTTTTGGAAGCTTGGCAACCCCTTTCAATGAAAGTGATTCTCGTCAGTCTCTGCTTGGGACTACTTCAATAGGACAAAAACCATAGCGATAGAACTTGGAACTACATTATTGTGCCAAGTTTCAAAGAGCTAGCACCAACCGTGTTTGATTTAGAGTTCCAACTACATGTATCCATATAGGAGAAAACAGAGTGAAACCTAAACATGAAAACGGTTCCTGCAAAGGAACGGTTTAACTAAGAAGAACGAAATTTGGTGAGCCAAGTGGGACTGGTGTACTGATCATTACCTGCAAGTATCATCAAGATTGGGTGAAAAAAGGTTTGCTGAGATTTCAGGAACTCGTAGATATTTGGAAGCTTGGCAACCCCTTTCAATGAAAGTGATTCTCGTCAGTCTCTGCTTGGGGCTACTTGAATAGGACACAAACCATAGCGATAGAACTTCCAACTACATTATTGTGCCAACTTTCAAAGAGCTAGCACAAACCGTGTTTGATTTAGAGTTCCAACTACATGTATCTATATCGAGAAATCAGAGTGAAACCTAAACATGAAAACGGTTCCTGCAAAGGAACGTTTTAACCGAGATGAACGAAATTCGTGAGCCAAGTGGGATTGGTGTACTGATCATTACCTGCAAGTATCATCAAGTTTATGTGAAAAAAATGTTTGCTGAGATTTCAGGAAACTCGTAGTTTTTTTGGAAGCTTGGCAACCCCTTTCAATGAAAGTGATTCTCTTCAGTCTCTGCTTGGAGCTACTTCAATAGGACACAACCCATAGTGATAGAACTTGGAACTACATTATTGTGCCAAGTTTCAAATAGTTAGCACAAACCGTGTTTGATTTAGAGTTCCAACTACATGTATCCATATAGGAGAAAACAGAGTGAAACCTAACATGAAAACGGTTCCTGCAAAGGAACGGTTTAACTGAGAAGAACGAAATTTGGTGAGCCAAGTGGGACTGGTGTACTGATCCTTACCTGCAAGTATCATCAAGATTGGGTGAAAAAATGTTTGCTGAGATTTCAGGAAACTCGTAGTTTTTTGGAAGCTTGGCAACCCCTTTCAATGAAAGTGATTCTCGTCAGTCTCTGCTTGGGGCTACTTCAATAGGACAAAAAACATAGCGATAGAACTTGGAACTACATTATTGTGCCAAGTTTCAAAGAGCTAGCACAAACCGTGTTTGATGTAGAGTTCCACTACATGTATCCATATAAGAGAAAACAGAGTGAAACCTAAACATGAAAACGGTTCCTGCAAAGGAACGGTTTAACCGAGAAGAACGAAATTTGGTGAGCCAAGTGGGACTGGTGTACTGATCATTACCTGCAAGTATCATCAAGATTGGGTGAAAAAATGTTTGCTGAGATTTCAGGAAACTCGTAGATTTTTGGAAGCTTGGCAACCCCTTTCAATGAAAGCGATTCTCGTCAGTCTCTGCTTGGGGCTACTTCAATAGGACAAAAAACATAGTGATAGAACTTGGAACTACATTATTGTGCCAAGTTTCAAAGAGCTAGCACAAACCGTGTTTGATGTAGAGTTCCAACTACATGTATCCATATAGGAGAAAACAGAGTGAAACCTAAACATGAAACGGTTCCTGCAAAGGAACGGTTTAACCGAGAAGAACGAAATTTGGTGAGCCAAGTGGGACTGGTGTACTGATCATTACCTGCAAGTATCATCAAGATTGGGTGAAAAAAGGTTTGCTGAGATTTCAGGAAACTCGTAGATTTTTGGAAGCTTGTCAACCCCTTTCAATGAAAGTGATTCTCGTCAGTCTCTGCTTGGGACTACTTCAATAGGACAAAAACCATAGCGATAGAACTTGGAACTACATTATTGTGCCAAGTTTCAAACAGCTAGCACCAACCGTGTTTGATTTAGAGTTCCAACTACATGTATCCATATAGGAGAAAACAGAGTGAAACCTAAACATGAAAACGGTTCCTGCAAAGGAACGGTTTAACTAAGAAGAACGAAATTTGGTGAGCCAAGTGGGACTGGTGTACTGATCATTACCTGCAAGTATCATCAAGATTGGGTGAAAAAAGGTTTGCTGAGATTTCAGGAAACTCGTAGATATTTGGAAGCTTGGCAACCCCTTTCAATGAAAGTGATTCTCGTCAGTCTCTGCTTGGGGCTACTTGAATAGGACACAAACCATAGCGATAGAACTTGGAACTACATTATTGTGCCAACTTTCAAAGAGCTAGCACAAACCGTGTTTGATTTAGAGTTCCAACTACATGTATCTATATCGGAGAAAACAGAGTGAAACCTAAACATGGAAACGGTTCTTGCAAAGGAACGTTTTAACCGAGATGAACGAAATTCGGTGAGCCAAGTGGGATTGGTGTACTGATCATTGCCTGCAAGTATCATCAAGATTGGGTGAAAAAAAGGTTTGCTGAGATTTCAGGAAACTCGTAGTTTTTTGGAAGCTTGGCAACCCCTTTCAATGAAAGTGATTCTCGTCAGTCTCTGCTTGGGGCTACTTCAATAGGACAAAAAACATAGCGATAGAACTTGGAACTACATTATTGTGCCAAGTTTCAAAGAGCTAGCACAAACCGTGTCGTGTTTGATGTAGAGTTCCAACTACATGTATCCATATAAGAGAAAACAGAGTGAAACCTAAACATGAAAACGGTTCCTGCAAAGGAACGGTTTAACCGAGAAGAACGAAATTTGGTGAGCCAAGTGGGACTGGTGTACTGATCATTACCTGCAAGTATCATCAAGATTGGGTGAAAAAAGGTTTGCTGAGATTTCAGGAAACTCGTAGATTTTTGGAAGCTTGGCAACCCCTTTCAATGAAAGTGATTCTCGTCAGTCTCTGCTTGGGGCTACTTCAATAGGACAAAAACCATAGCGATAGAACTTGGAACTACATTATTGTGCCAAGTTTCAAAGAGCTAGCACCAACCGTGTTTGATTTAGAGTTCCAAATACATGTATCCATATAGGAGAAAACAGAGTGAAACCTAAACATGAAAACGGTTCCTGCAAAGGAACGGTTTAACTAAGAAGAACGAAATTTGGTGAGCCAAGTGGGACTGGTGTACTGATCATTACCTGCAAGTATCATCAAGATTGGGTGAAAAAAGGTTTGCTGAGTTTTCAGGAAACTCGTAGATTTTTGGAAGCTTGGCAACCCCTTTCAATGAAAGTGATTCTCGTCAGTCTCTGCTTGGGGCTACTTCAATAGGACACAAACCGTAGCGATAGAACTTGGAACTACATTATTGTGCCAAGTTTCAAAGAGCTAGCAGAAACCGTGTTTGATGTAGAGTTCCAACTACATGTATCCATATAAGAGAAAACAGAGTGAAACCTAAACATGAAAACGGTTCCTGCAAAGGAACGGTTTAACCGAGAAGAACGAAATTTGGTGAGCCAAGTGGGACTGGTGTACTGATCCTTACCTGCAAGTATCATCAAGATTGGGTGAAAAAAGGTTTGCTGAGATTTCAGGAAACTCGTAGTTTTTTGGAAGCTTGGCAACCCCTTTCAATGAAAGTGATTCTCGTCAGTCTCTGCTTGGGGCTACTTCAATAGGACAGAAAGCATAGCGATAGAACTTGGAACTACATTATTGTGCCAAGTTTCAAAGAGCTAGCACAAACCGTGTTTGATTTAGAGTTCCAACTACATGTATCTATATAGGAGAAAACAGAGTGAAACCTAAACATGAAAACGGTTCCTGCAAAGGAACGGTTTAACTAAGAAGAACGAAATTTGGTGAACCAAGTGGGACTGGTGTACTGATCATTACCTGCAAGTATCATCAAGATTGGGTGAAAAAAGGTTTGCTGAGTTTTCAGGAAACTCGTAGATTTTTGGAAGCTTGGCAACCCTTTCAATGAAAGTGATTCTCGTCAGTCTCTGCTTGGAGCTACTTCAATAGGACACAACCCATAGTGATAGAACGTGGAACTACATTATTGTGCCAAGTTTCAAAGAGCTAGCACAAAACCGTGTTTGATTTAGAGTTCCAACTACATGTATCTATATAGGAGAAAACAGAGTGAAACCTAAACATGAAAACGGTTCCGGCAAAGGAACGGTTTAACCGAGATGAACGAAATTTGGTGAGCCAAGTGGGATTGGTGTACTGATCATTACCTGCAAGTATCATCAAGATTGGGTGAAAAAAGGTTTGCTGGATTTCAGGAAACTCGTAGTTTTTTGGAAGCTTGGCAACCCCTTTCAATGAAAGTGATTCTCGTCAGTCTCTGCTTGGGGCTACTTCAATAGGACAGAAAGCATAGCGATAGAACTTGGAACTACATTATTGTGCCAAGTTTCAAAGAGCTAGCACAAACCGTGTTTGATTTAGAGTTCCAACTACATGTATCTATATAGGAGAAAACAGAGTGAAACCTAAACATGAAAACGGTTCCTGCAAAGGAACGGTTTAACCGAGATGAACGAAATTTGGTGATCTAAGTGGGATTGGTGTACTGATCATTACCTGCAAGTATCATCAAGATTGGGTGAAAAAATGTTTGCTGAGATTTCAGGTAACTCGTAGTTTTTTGGAAGCTTTGCAACCCCTTTCAATGAAAGTGATTCTCGTCAGTCTCTGCTTGGGGCTACTTCAATAGGACACAAACCATAGCGATAGAACTTGGAACTACATTATTGTGCCAAGTTTCAAAGAGTTAGCACAAACTGTGTTTGATTTAGAGTTCCAACTACATGTATCCATATAGGAGAAAACAGAGTGAAACCTAAATATGAAAACGGTTCCTGCAAAGGAACGGTTTAACCGAGAAGAACGAAATTTGGTGAGCCAAGTGGGACTGGTGTACTGATCATTACCTGCAAGTATCATCAAGATTGGGTGAAAAAATGTTTGCTGAGATTTCAGGAAACTCGTAGTTTTTTGGAAGCTTGGCAACCCCTTTCAATGAAAGTGATTCTCGTCAGTCTCTGCTTGGGGCTACTTCAATAGGACAAAAAACATAGCGATAGAACTTGGAACTACATTATTGTGCCAAGTTTCAAAGAGCTAGCAGAAACCGTGTTTGATGTAGAGTTCCAACTACATGTATCCATATAAGAGAAAACAGAGTGAAACCTAAACATGAAAACGGTTCCTGCAAAGAACGGTTTAACCGAGAAGAACGAAATTTGGTGAGCCAAGTGGGACTGGTGTACTGATCATTACCTGCAAGTATCATCAAGATTGGGTGAAAAAAGGTTTGCTGAGATTTCAGGAAACTCGTAGATTTTTGGAAGCTTGGCAACCCCTTTCAATGAAAGTGATTCTCGTCAGTCTCTGCTTGGGGCTACTTCATAGGACACAAACCATAGCGATAGAACTTGGAACTACATTATTGTGCCAACTTTCAAAGAGCTAGCACAAACCGTGTTTGATTTAGAGTTCCAACTACATGTATCTATATAAGAGAAAACAGAGTGAAACCTAAACATGAAAACGGTTCCTGCAAAGGAACGGTTTAACCGAGATGAACGAAATTCGGTGAGCCAAGTGGGATTGGTGTACTGATCATTACCTGCAAGTATCATCAAGATTGGGTGAAAAAATGTTTGCTGAGATTTCAGGAAACTCGTAGTTTTTTGGAAGCTTGGCAACCCCTTTCAATGAAAGTGATTCTCTTCAGTCTCTGCTTGGAGCTACTTCAATAGGACACAACCCATAGTGATAGAACGTGGAACTACATTATTGTGCCAAGTTTCAAAGAGCTAGCACAATCCGTGTTTGATTTAGAGTTCCAACTACATGTATCCATATAGGAGAAAACAGAGTGAAACCTAAACATGAAAACGGTTCCTGCAAAGGAACGGTTTAACCGAGATGAACGAATTTGGTGAGCCAAGTGGGATTGGTGTACTGATCATTACCTGCAAGTATCATCAAGATTGGGTGAAAAAAGTTTTGCTGAGATTTCAGGACACTCGTAGATTTTTGGAAGCTTGGCAACCCTGTCAATGAAAGTGATTCTCGTCAGTCTCTGCTTGGGGCTACTTCAAGAGGACACAAACCATTGCGATAGAACTTGGAACTACATTATTGTGCCAAGTTTCAAAGAGATAGCACAAACGGTGTTTGATTTAGAGTTCCAACTACATGTTTCCATACAGGAGAAAACAGAGTGAAACCTAAACATGAAAACGGTTCCTGCAAAGGAACGGTTTAACCGAGAAGAACGAAATTTGGTGAGCCAAGTGGGATTGGTGTACTGATCCTTACCTGCAAGTATCATCAAGATTGGGTGAAAAAAGGTTTGCTGAGATTTCAGGAAATTCGTAGTTTTTGGAAGCTTGGCAACCCCTTTCAATGAAAGTGATTCTCGTCAGTCTCTGCTTGGGGCTACTTCAATAGGACAGAAAGCATAGCGATAGAACTTGGAACTACATTATTGTGCCAAGTTTCAAAGAGCTAGCACAAACCGTGTTTGATTTAGAGTTCCAACTACATGTATCTATATAGGAGAAAACAGAGTGAAACCTAAACATGAAAACGGTTCCTGCAAAGGAACGGTTTAACTAAGAAGAACGAAATTTGGTGAGCCAAGTGGGACTGGTGTACTGATCATTACCTGCAAGTATCATCAAGATTGGGTGAAAAAAGGTTTGCTGAGTTTTCAGGAAACTCGTAGATTTTTGGAAGCTTGGCAACCCCTTTCAATGAAAGTGATTCTCGTCAGTCTCTGCTTGGAGCTACTTCAATAGGACACAACCCATAGTGATAGAACGTGGAACTACATTATTGTGCCAAGTTTCAAAGAGCTAGCACAAACCGTGTTTGATTTAGAGTTCCAACTACATGTATCTATATAGGAGAAAACAGAGTGAAAACCTAAACATGAAAACGGTTCCTGCAAAGGAACGGTTTAACCGAGATGAACGAAATTTGGTGAGCCAAGTGGGATTGGTGTACTGATCATTACCTGCAAGTATCATCAAGATTGGGTGAAAAAAGGTTGCTGAGATTTCAGGAAACTCGTAGTTTTTTGGAAGCTTGGCAACCCCTTTCAATGAAAGTGATTCTCGTCAGTCTCTGCTTGGGGCTACTTCAATAGGACAGAAAGCATAGCGATAGAACTTGGAACTACATTATTGTGCCAAGTTTCAAAGAGCTAGCACAAACCGTGTTTGATTTAGAGTTCCAACTACATGTATCTATATAGGAGAAAACAGAGTGAAACCTAAACATGAAAACGGTTCCTGCAAAGGAACGGTTTAACCGAGATGAACGAAATTTGGTGATCTAAGTGGGATTGGTGTACTGATCATTACCTGCAAGTATCATCAAGATTGGGTGAAAAAATGTTTGCTGAGATTTTAGGTAACTCGTAGTTTTTTGGAAGCTTTGCAACCCCTTTCAATGAAAGTGATTCTCGTCAGTCTCTGCTTGGGGCTACTTCAATAGGACACAAACCATAGCGATAGAACTTGGAACTACATTATTGTGCCAAGTTTCAAAGAGTTAGCACAAACGGTGTTTGATTTAGAGTTCCAACTACATGTTTCCATACAGAGAAAACAGAGTGAAACCTAAACATGAAAACGGTTCCTGCAAAGGAACGGTTTAACCGAGAAGAACGAAATTTGGTGAGCCAAGTGGGATTGGTGTACTGATCATTACCTGCAAGTATCATCAAGATTGGGTGAAAAAAGGTTTGCTGAGATTTCAGGAAACTCGTAGTTTTTTGGAAGTTTGGCAACCCCTTTCAATGAAAGTGATTCTCGTCAGTCTCTGCTTGGGGCTACTTGAATAGGACACAAACCATAGCGATAGAACTTGGAACTACATTATTGTGCCAAGTTTCAAAGAGCTAGCACAAACCGTGTTTGATTTAGAGTTCCAACTACATGTATCCATATAGGAGAAAACAGAGTGAAACCTAAACATGAAAACGTTTCCTGCAAAGGAACGGTTTAACCGAGAAGAACGAAATTTGGTGAGCCAAGTGGGATTGGTGTACTGATCATTACCTGCCAGTATCATCAAGATTGGGTGAAAAAAGGTTTGCTGAGATTTCAGGAAACTCGTAGATTTTTGGAAGCTTGGCAACCCCTTTCAATGAAAGTGATTCTCGTCAGTCTCTGCTTGGGGCTACTTCAAGAGGACACAAACCATTGCAATAGAACTTGGAACTACATTTTGTGCCAAGTTTCAAAGAGCTAGCACAAACCGTGTTTGATTTAGAGTTCCAACTACATGTATCTATATATAGTAGAAAACAGAGTGACCTAAACATGAAAACGGTTCCTGCAAAGGAACGGTTTAACCGAGATGAACGAAATTTGGTGAGCCAAGTGGGATTGGTGTACTGATCATTACCTGCAAGTATCATCAAGATTGGGTGAAAAAAGGTTTGCTGAGATTTCAGGAAACTCGTAGTTTTTTGGAAGCTTGGCAACCCCTTTCAATGAAAGTGATTCTCGTCAGTCTCTGCTTGGGCCTACTTCAATAGGACAGAAACCATAGCGATAGAACTTGGAACTACATTATTGTGCCAACTTTCAAAGAGCTAGCACCAACCGTGTTTGATTTAGAGTTCCAACTACATGTATCCATATAGGAGAAAACAGAGTGAAACCTAAACATGAAAACGGTTCCTGCAAAGGAACGGTTTAACCAAGAAGAACGAAATTTGGTGAGCCAAGTGGGACTGGTGTACTGATCATTACCTGCAAGTATCATCAAGATTGGGTGAAAAAAGGTTTGCTGAGATTTCAGGAAACTCGTAGATATTTGGAAGCTTGGCAACCCCTTTCAATGAAAGTGATTCTCGTCAGTCTCTGCTTGGGGCTACTTCAATAGGACACAAACCATAGCGATAGAACTTGGAACTACATTATTGTGCCAAGTTTCAAAGATCTAGCACAAACCGTGTTTGATTTAGAGTTCCAACTACCTGTATCTATATAGGAGAAAACAGAGTGAAACCTAAACATGAAAACGGTTCCTGCAAAGGAACGGTTTAACCGAGATGAACGAAATTCGGTGAGCCAAGTGGGATTGGTGTACTGATCATTACCTGCAAGTATCATCAAGATTGGGTGAAAAAAGGTTTGCTGAGATTTCAGGAAACTCGTAGTTTTTTGGAAGCTTGGCAACCCCTTTCAATGAAAGTGATTCTCTTCAGTCTCTGCTTGGAGCTACTTCAATAGGACACAACCCATAGTGATAGAACTTAGAACTGCATTATTGTGCCAAGTTTCAAAGAGCTAGCACAAACCGTGTTTGATTTAGAGTTCCAACTACATGTATCTATATAGGAGAAAACAGAGTGAAACCTAAACATGAAAACGGCTCCTGCAAAGGAACGGTTTAACCGAGATGAACGAAATTTGGTGAGCCAAGTGGGATTGGTGTACTGATCATTACCTGCAAGTATCATCAAGATTGGGTGAAAAAAGGTTTGCTGAGATTTCAGGAAACTCGTAGTTTTTTGGAAGCTTGGCAACCCCTTTCAATGAAAGTGACTCTCGTCAGTCTCTGCTTGGGGCTACTTCAATAGGACAGAAAGCATAGCGATAGAACTTGGAACTACATTATTGTGCCAAGTTTCAAAGAGCTAGCACAAACCGTGTTTGATTTAGAGTTCCAACTACATGTATCTATATAGGAGAAAACAGAGTGAAACCTAAACATGAAAACGGTTCCTGCAAAGGAACGGTTTAACCGAGATGAACGAAATTTGGTGATCTAAGTGGGATTGGTGTACTGATCATTACCTGCAAGTATCATCAAGATTGGGTGAAAAAATGTTTGCTGAGATTTCAGGAAACTCGTAGTTTTTTGGAAGCTTTGCAACCCCTTTCAATGAAAGTGATTCTCGTCAGTCTCTGCTTGGGGCTACTTCAATAGGACACAAACCATAGCGATAGAACTTGGAACTACATTATTGTGCCAAGTTTCAAAGAGCTAGCACCAACCGTGTTTGATTTAGAGTTCCAACTACATGTATCCATATAGGAGAAAACAGAGTGAAACCTAAACATGAAAACGGTTCCTGCAAAGGAACGGTTTAACTAAGAAGAACGAAATTTGGTGAGCCAAGTGGGACTGGTGTACTGCTCATTACCTGCAAGTATCATCAAGATTGGGTGAAAAAATGTTTGCTGAGATTTCAGGAAACTCGTAGTTTTTTGGAAGCTTGGCAACCCCTTTCAATGAAAGTGATTCTCGTCAGTGTCTGCTTGGGGCTACTTCAATAGGACAAAAAACATAGCGATAGAACTTGGAACTACATTATTGTGCCAAGTTTCAAAGAGCTAGCAGAAACCGTGTTTGATGTAGAGTTCCAACTACATGTATCCATATAAGAGAAAACAGAGTGAAACCTAAACATGAAAACGGTTCCTGCAAAGGAACGGTTTAACCGAGAAGAACGAAATTTGGTGAGCCAAGTGGGACTGGTGTACTGATCATTACCTGCAAGTATCATCAAGATTGGGTGAAAAAAGGTTTGCTGAGATTTCAGGAAACTCGTAGATTTTTGGAAGCTTGGCAACCCCTTTCAATGAAAGTGATTCTCGTCAGTCTCTGCTTGGGGCTACTTCAATAGGACAAAAACCATAGTGATAGAACTTGGAACTACATTATTGTGCCAAGTTTCAAAGAGCTAGCACCAACCGTGTTTGATTTAGAGTTCCAACTACATGTATCCATATAGGAGAAAACAGAGTGAAACCTAAACATGAAAACGGTTCCTGCAAAGGAACGGTTTAACTAAGAAGAACGAAATTTGGTGAGCCAAGTGGGACTGGTGTACTGATCATTACCTGCAAGTATCATCAAGATTGGGTGAAAAAAGGTTTGCTGAGATATCAGGAAACTCGTAGATTTTTGGAAGCTTGGCAACCCCTTTCAATGAAAGTGATTCTCGTCAGTCTCTGCTTGGGGCTACTTCAATAGGACACAAACCATAGCGATAAAACTTGGAACTACATTATTGTGCCAACTTTCAAAGAGCTAGCACAAACCGTGTTTGATTTAGAGTTCCAACTACATGTATCTATATAAGAGAAAACAGAGTGAAACCTAAACATGAAAACGGTTCCTGCAAAGGAACGGTTTAACCGAGATGAACGAAATTCGGTGAGCCAAGTGGGATTGGTGTACTGATCATTACCTGCAAGTATCATCAAGATTGGGTGAAAAAAGGTTTGCTGAGATTTCAGGAAACTCGTAGTTTTTTGGAAGCTTGGCAACCCCTTTCAATGAAAGTGATTCTCTTCAGTCTCTGCTTGGAGCTACTTCAATAGGACACAACCCATAGTGATAGAACGTGGAACTACATTATTGTGCCAAGTTTCAAAGAGCTAGCACAATCCGTGTTTGATTTAGAGTTCCAACTACATGTATCTATATAGGAGAAAACAGAGTGAAACCTAAACATGAAAACGGTTCCTGCAAAGGAACGGTTTAACCGAGATGAACGAAATTTAGTGAGCCAAGTGGGATTGGTGTACTGATCATTACCTGCAAGTATCATCAAGATTGGGTGAAAAAAGGTTTGCTGAGATTTCAGGACACTCGTAGATTTTTGGAAGCTTGGCAACCCCTTTCAATGAAAGTGATTCTCGTCAGTCTCTGCTTGGGGCTACTTCAAGAGGACACAAACCATTGCGATAGAACTTGGAACTACATTATTGTGCCAAGTTTCAAAGAGATAGCACAAACGGTGTTTGATTTAGAGTTCCAACTACATGTTTCCATACAGGAGAAAACAGAGTGAAACCTAAACATGAAAACGGTTCCTGCAAAGGAACAGTTTAACCGAGAAGAACGAAATTTGGTGAGCCAAGTGGGATTGGTGTACTGATCCTTACCTGCAAGTATCATCAAGATTGGGTGAAAAAAGGTTTGCTGAGATTTCAGGAAACTCGTAGTTTTTTGGAAGCTTGGCAACCCCTTTCAATGAAAGTGATTCTCGTAAGTCTCTGCTTGGGGCTACTTCAATAGGACACAAACCATAGCGATAGAACTTGGAACTACATTATTGTGCCAAGTTTCAAAGAGCTAGCACAAACCGTGTTTGATTTAGAGTTCCAACTAAATGTATCTATATAGGAGAAAACAGAGTGAAATCTAAGCATGAAAAGGGTTACTGCAATGAACAGTTTAACCGAGAAGAACGAAATTTGGTGAGCCAAGTGGGATTGGTGTACTGATCATTACCTGCAAGTATCATCAAGATTGGGTGAAAAAATGTTTGCTGAGATTTCAGGAAACTCGTAGTTTTTTGGAATCTTGGCAACCCCTTTCAATGAAAGTGATTCTCGTCAGTCTCTGCTTGGGGCTACTTCAATAGGACACAAACCATAGCGATAGAACTTGGAACTACATTATTGTGCCAAGTTTCAAAGAGCTAGCACAAACCGTGTTTGATTTAGAGTTCCAACTACATGTATCCATATAGGAGAAAACAGAGTGAAACCTAAACATGAAAACGTTTCCTGCAAAGGAACGGTTTAACCGAGAAGAACGAAATTTGGTGAGCCAAGTGGGCCTGGTGTACTGATCATTACCTGCAAGTATCATCAAGATTGGGTGAAAAAAGGTTTGCTGAGATTTCAGGAAACTCGTAGATTTTTGGAAGCTTGGCAACCCCTTTCAATGAAAGTGATTCTCGTCAGTCTCTGCTTGGGGCTACTTCAATAGGACAAAAACCATAGCGATAGAACTTGGAACTACATTATTGTGCCAACTTTCAAAGAGCTAGCACCAACCGTGTTTGATTTAGAGTTCCAACTACATGTATCCATATAGGAGAAAACAGAGTGAAACCTAAACATGAAAACGGTTCCTGCAAAGGAACGGTTTAACTAAGAAGAACGAAATTTGGTGAGCCAAGTGGGACTGGTGTACTGATCATTACCTGCAAGTATCATCAAGATTGGGTGAAAAAAGGTTTGCTGAGATTTCAGGAAACTCGTAGATTTTTGGAAGCTTGGCAACCCCTTTCAATGAAAGTGATTCTCGTCAGTCTCTGCTTGGGGCTACTTCAATAGGACACAAACCATAGCGATAGAACTTGGAACTACATTATTGTGCCAAGTTTCAAAGAGCTAGCACAAACCGTTTTTGATTTACAGTTCCAACTACATGTTTCCATATAGGAGAAAACAGAGTGAAACCTAAACATGAAAACGGTTCCTGAAAAGGAACGGTTTAACCCAGATGAACGAAATTTGGTGATCCAAGTGGGATTGGTGTACTGATCACTACCTGCAAGTATCATCAAGATTGGGTGAAAAAAGGTTTGCTGAGTTTTCAGAAAACTCGTAGTTTTTTGGAAGCTTCTCAACCCCTTTCAATGAAACTGATTCTCGTCAGTCTATGCTCGGGCTACTTCAATAGGACACAAACCATAGCGATAGAACTTGGAACTACATTATTGTGCCAAGTTTCAAAGATCTAGCACAAACCGTGTTTGATTTAGAGTTCCAGCTACATGTATCCATCTAGGAGAAAACAGAGTGAAACCTAAACATGAAAACGGTTCCTGCAAAGGAACGGTTTAACCGAGAAGAACGAAATTTGGTGAGCCAAGTGGGATTGGTGTACTGATCATTACCTGCAAGTATCATCAAGATTGGGTGAAAAAAGGTTTGCTGAGATTTCAGGAAACTCGTAGATTTTTGGAAGCTTGGCAACCCCTTTCAATGAAAGTGATTCTCGTCAGTCTCTGCTTGGGGCTACTTCAAGAGGACACAAACCATTGCAATAGAACTTGGAACTACATTTTGTGCCAAGTTTCAAAGAGCTAGCACAAACCGTGTTTGATTTAGAGTTCCAACTACATGTATCTATATAGGAGAAAACAGAGTGAAACCTAAACATGAAAACGGTTCCTGCAAAGGAACGGTTTAACCGAGATGAACGAAATTTGGTGAGCCAAGTGGGATTGGTGTACTGATCATTACCTGCAAGTATCATCAAGATTGGGTGAAAAAAGGTTTGCTGAGATTTCAGGAAACTCGTAGTTTTTTGGAAGCTTGGCAACCCCTTTCAATGAAAGTGATTCTCGTCAGTCTCTGCTTGGGGCTACTTCAATAGGACAGAAACCATAGCGATAGAACTTGGAACTACATTATTGTGCCAACTTTCAAAGAGCTAGCACAAACCGTGTTTGATTTAGAGTTCCAACTACATGTATCTATATAGGAGAAAACAGAGTGAAACCTAAACATGAAAACGGTTCCTGCAAAGGAACGGTTTAACCGAGATGAACGAAATTTGGTGATCCAAGTGGGATTGGTGTACTGATCATTACCTGCAAGTATCATCAAGATTGGGTGAAAAAAGGTTTGCTGAGATTTCAGAAAACTCGTAGTTTTTTGGAAGCTTGTCAACCCCTTTCAATGAAACTGATTCTCGTCAGTCTATGCTCGGGCTACTTCAATAGGACACAAACCATAGCGATAGAACTTGGAACTACATTATTGTGCCAAGTTTCAAAGATCTAGCACAAACCGTGTTTGATTTAGAGTTCCAACTACATGTACCCATATAGGAGAAAACAGAGTGAAACCTAAACATGAAAACGGTTCCTGCAAAGGAACGGTTTAACCGAGAAGACCGAAATTTGGTGAGCCAAGTGGGATTGGTGTACTGATCATTACCTGCAAGTATCATCAAGATTGGGTGAAAAAAGGTTTGCTGAGATTTCAGGACACTCGTACATTTTTGGAAGCTTGTCAACCCCTTTCAATGAAAGTGATTCTCGTCAGTCTCTGCTTGGGGCTACTTCAAGAGGACACAAACCATAGCGATAGAACTTGGAACTACATTATTGTGCCAAGTTTCAAAGAGCTAGCACAAACCGTGTTTGATTTAGAGTTCCAAATACATGTATCCATATAGGAGAAAACAGAGTGAAACCTAAACATGAAAACGGTTCCTGCAAAGGAACGGTTTAACCGAGAAGAACGAAATTTGGTGAGCCAAGTAGGATTGGTGTACTGATCCTTACCTGCAATTATCATCAAGATTGGGTGAAAAAATGTTTGCTGAGATTTCAGGAAACTCGTAGTTTTTTGGAAGCTTGGCAACCCCTTTCAATGAAAGTGATTCTCCTCAGTCACTGCTTGGGGCTACTTCAATAGGACAAAAAACATAGCGATAGAACTTGGAACTACATTATTGTGCCAAGTTTCAAAGAGCTAGCACAAACCGTGTTTGATGTAGAGTTCCAACTACATGTATCCATATAAGAGAAAACAGAGTGAAACCTAAACATGAAAACGGTTCCTGCAAAGGAACGGTTTAACCGAGAAGAATGAAATTTGGTGAGCCAAGTGGGACTGGTGTACTGATCATTACCTGCAAGTATCATCAAGTTTGGGTGAAAAAAGGTTTGCTGAGATTTCAGGAAACTCGTAGATTTTTGGAAGCTTGGCAACCCCTTTCAATGAAAGTGATTCTCGTCAGTCTCTGCTTGGGGCTACTTCAATAGGACAAAAACCATAGCGATAGAACTTGGAACTACATTATTGTGCCAAGTTTCAAAGAGCTAGCACCAACCGTGTTTGATTTAGAGTTCCAACTACATGTATCCATATAGGAGAAAACAGAGTGAAACCTAAACATGAAAACGGTTCCTGCAAAGGAACGGTTTAACTAAGAAGAACGAAATTCGGTGAGCCAAGTGGGATTGGTGTACTGATCATTACCTGCAAGTATCATCAAGATTGGGTGAAAAAAGGTTTGCTGAGATTTCAGGAAACTCGTAGATTTTTGGAAGCTTGGCAACCCCTTTCAATGAAAGTGATTCTCGTCAGTCTCTGCTTGGGGCTACTTCAATAGGACACAAACCATAGCGATAGAACTTGGAACTACATTATTGTGCCAAGTTTCAAAGAGCTAGCACAAACCGTGTTTGATTTAGAGTTCCAACTACATGTATCTATATAGGAGAAAACAGAGTGAAACCTAAACATGAAAACGGTTCCTGCAAAGGAACGGTTTAACCGAGATGAACGAAATTTGGTGATCCAAGTGGGATTGGTGTACTGATCATTACCTGCAAGTATCATCAAGATTGGGAGAAAAAAGGTTTGCTGAGATTTCAGAAAACTCGTAGTTTTTTGGAAACTTGTCAACCCCTTTCAATGAAACTGATTCTCGTCAGTCTCTGCTCGGGCTACTTCAATAGGACACAAACCATAGCGATAGAACTTGGAACTACATTATTGTGCCAAGTTTCAAAGATCTAGCACAAACCGTGTTTGATTTAGAGTTCCAAATACATGTACCCATATAGGAGAAAACAGAGTGAAACCTAAACATGAAAACGGTTCCTGCAAAGGAACGGTTTAACCGAGAAGAACGAAATTTGGTGAGCCAAGTGGGATTGGTGTACTGATCATTACCTGCAAGTATCATCAAGATTGGGTGAAAAAAGGTTTGCTGAGATTTCAGGACACTCGTAGATTTTTGGAAGCTTGGCAACCCCTTTCAATGAAAGTGATTCTCGTCAGTCTCTGCTTGGGGCTACTTCAAGGGGACACAAACCATTGCGATAGAACTTGGAACTACATTATTTTGCCAAGTTTCAAAGAGATAGCACAAACGGTGTTTGATTTAGTGTTCAAACTACATGTTTCCATACAGGAGAAAATAGAGTGAAACGTAAACATGAAAACGGATCCTGCAAAGGAACGGTTTAACCGAGAAGAACGAAATTTGGTGAGCCAAGTGGGATTGGTGTACTGATCATTACCTGCAAGTATCATCAAGATTTGGTGAAAAAATATTTGCTGAGATTTCAGGAAACTCGTAGTTTTTTGGAAGCTTGGCAACCCCTTTCAATGAAAGTGATTCTCGTCAGTCTCTGCTTGGGGCTACTTCAATAGGACAAAAAACATAGCGATAGAACTTGGTACTACATTATTGTGCCAAGTTTCAAAGAGCTAGAACAAACCGTGTTTGATGTAGAGTTCCAACTACATGTATCCATATAGGAGAAAACAGAGTGAAACCTAAACATGAAAACGGTTCCTGCAAAGGAACGGTTTAACCGAGAAGAACGAAATTTGGTGAGCCAAGTGGGACTGGTGTACTGATCATTACCTGCAAGTATCATCAAGATTGGGTGAAAAAAGTTTTGCTGAGATTTCAGGAAACTCGTAAATTTTTGGAAGCTTGGCAACCCCTTTCAATGAAAGTGATTCTCGTCAGTCTCTGCTTGGGGCTACTTCAATAGGACACAAACCATAGCGATAGAACTTGGAACTACATTATTGTGCCAAGTTTCAAAGAGCTACCACAAACCGTGTTTGATTTAGAGTTCCAACTACATGTATCTATATAGGAGAAAACAGAGTGAAACCTAAACATGAAAACGGTTCCTGCAAAGGAACGGTTTAACCAAGAAGAACGAAATTTGGTGAGCCAAGTGGGACTGGTGTACTGATCATTACCTGCAAGTATCATCAAGATTGGGTGAAAAAAGGTTTGCTGAGATTTCAGGAAACTCGTAGATATTTGGAAGCTTGGCAACCCCTTTCAATGAAAGTGATTCTCGTCAGTCTCTGCTTGGGGCTACTTGAATAGGACACAAACCATAGCGATAGAACTTGGAACTACATTATTGTGCCAACTTTCAAAGAGCTAGCACAAACCGTGTTTGATTTAGAGTTCCAACTACATGTATCTATATCGGAGAAAACAGAGTGAAACCTAAACATGAAAACGGTTCCTGCAAAAGAACGGTTTAACCGAGATGAACGAAATTCGGTGAGCCAAGTGGGATTGGTGTACTGATCATTACCTGCAAGTATCATCAAGATTGGGTGAAAAAAGGTTTGCTGAGATTTCAGGAAACTCGTAGTTTTTTGGAAGCTTGGCAACCCCTTTCAATGAAAGTGATTCTCTTCAGTCTCTGCTTGGAGCTACTTCAATAGGACACAACCCATAGTGATAGAACGTGGAACTACATTATTGTGCCAACTTTCAAAGAGCTAGCACAAACCGTGTTTGATTTAGAGTTCCAACTACATGTATCTATATAGGAGAAAACAGAGTGAAACCTAAACATGAAAACGGTTCCTGCAAAGGAACGGTTTAACCGAGATGAACGAAATTTGGTGATCCAAGTGGGATTGGTGTACTGATCATACCTGCAAGTATCATCAAGATTGGGTGAAAAAAGGTTTGCTGAGATTTCAGAAAACTCGTAGTTTTTTGGAAGCTTGTCAACCCCTTTCAATGAAACTGATTCTCGTCAGTCAATGCTCGGGCTACTTCAATAGGACACAAACCATAGCGATAGAACTTGGAACTACATTATTGTGCCAAGTTTCAAAGATCTAGCACAAACCGTGTTTGATTTAGAGTTCCAACTACATGTACCCATATAAGAGAAAACAGAGTGAAACCTAAACATGAAAACGGTTCCTGCAAAGGAACGGTTTAACCGAGAAGAACGAAATTTGGTGAGCCAAGTGGGATTGGTGTACTGATCATTACCTGCAAGTATCATCAAGATTGGGTGAAAAAAGGTTTGCTGAGATTTCAGGACACTCGTAGATTTTTGGAAGCTTGGCAACCCCTTTCAATGAAAGTGATTCTCGTCAGTCTCTGCTTGGAGCTACTTCAATAGGACACAACCCATAGTGATAGAACTTAGAACTGCATTATTGTGCCAAGTTTCAAAGAGCTAGCACAAACCGTGTTTGATTTAGAGTTCCAACTACATGTATCTATATAGGAGAAAACAGAGTGAAACCTAAACATGAAAACGGCTCCTGCAAAGGAACGGTTTAACCGAGATGAACGAAATTTGGTGAGCCAAGTGGGATTGGTGTACTGATCATTACCTGCAAGTATCATCAAGATTGGGTGAAAAAAGGTTTGCTGAGATTTCAGGAAACTCGTAGTTTTTTGGAAGCTTGGCAACCCCTTTCAATGAAAGTGACTCTCGTCAGTCTCTGCTTGGGGCTACTTCAATAGGACAGAAAGCATAGCGATAGAACTTGGAACTACATTATTGTGCCAAGTTTCAAAGAGCTAGCACAAACCGTGTTTGATTTAGAGTTCCAACTACATGTATCTATATAGGAGAAAACAGAGTGAAACCTAAACATGAAATCGGTTCCTGCAAAGGAACGGTTTAACCGAGATGAACGAAATTTGGTGATCTAAGTGGGATTGGTGTACTGATCATTACCTGCAAGTATCATCAAGATTGGGTGAAAAAATGTTTGCTGAGATTTCAGGAAACTCGTAGTTTTTTGGAAGCTTTGCAACCCCTTTCAATGAAAGTGATTCTCGTCAGTCTCTGCTTGGGGCTACTTCAATAGGACACAAACCATAGCGATAGAACTTGGAACTACATTATTGTGCCAAATTTCAAAGAGTTAGCACAAACCGTGTTTGATTTAGAGTTCCAACTACATGTATCCATATAGGAGAAAACAGAGTGAAACCTAAACATGAAAACGGTTCCTGCAAAGGAACGGTTTAACCGAGAAGAACGAAATTTGGTGAGCCAAGTGGGACTGGTGTACTGCTCATTACCTGCAAGTATCATCAAGATTGGGTGAAAAAATGTTTGCTGAGATTTCAGGAAACTCGTAGTTTTTTGGAAGCTTGGCAACCCCTTTCAATGAAAGTGATTCTCGTCAGTCTCTGCTTGGGGCTACTTGAATAGGACACAAACCATAGCGATAGAACTTGGAACTACATTATTGTGCCAAGTTTCAAAGAGCTAGCAGAAACCGTGTTTGATGTAGAGTTCCAACTACATGTATCCATATAAGAGAAAACAGAGTTAAACCTAAACATGAAAACGGTTCCTGCAAAGGAACGGTTTAACCGAGAAGAACGAAATTTGGTGAGCCAAGTGGGACTGGTGTACTGATCATTACCTGCAAGTATCATCAAGATTGGGTGAAAAAAGGTTTGCTGAGATTTCAGGAAACTCGTAGATTTTTGGAAGCTTGGCAAACCCTTTCAATGAAAGTGATTCTCGTCAGTCTCTGCTTGGGGCTACTTCAATAGGACAAAAACCATAGCGATAGAACTTGGAACTACATTATTGTGCCAAGTTTCAAAGAGCTAGCACAAACCGTGTTTGATTTAGAGTTCCAACTACATGTATCTATATAGGAGAAAACAGAGTGAAACCTAAACATGAAAACGGTTCCTGCAAAGGAACGGTTTAACCGAGATGAACGAAATTTGGTGAGCCAAGTGGGATTGGTGTACTGATCATTACCTGCAAGTATCATCAAGATTGGGTGAAAAAAGGTTTGCTGAGATTTCAGGAAACTCGTAGTTTTTTGGAAGCTTGGCAACCCCTTTCAATGAAAGTGATTCTCGTCAGTCTCTGCTTGGGGCTACTTCAATAGGACAGAAACCATAGCGATAGAACTTGGAACTACATTATTGTGCCAACTTTCAAAGAGCTAGCACAAACCGTGTTTGATTTAGAGTTCCAACTACATGTATCTATATAGGAGAAAACAGAGTGAAACCTAAACATGAAAACGGTTCCTGCAAAGGAACGGTTTAACCGAGATGAACGAAATTTGGTGATCCAAGTGGGATTGGTGTACTGATCATTACCTGCAAGTATCATCAAGATTGGGTGAAAAAAGGTTTGCTGAGATTTCAGAAAACTCGTAGTTTTTTGGAAGCTTGTCAACCCCTTTCAATGAAACTGATTCTCGTCAGTCTATGCTCGGGCTACTTCAATAGGACACAAACCATAGCGATAGAACTTGGAACTACATTATTGTGCCAAGTTTCAAAGATCTAGCACAAACCGTGTTTGATTTAGAGTTCCAACTACATGTACCCATATAGGAGAAAACAGAGTGAAACCTAAACATGAAAACGGTTCCTGCAAAGGAACGGTTTAACCGAGAAGACCGAAATTTGGTGAGCCAAGTGGGATTGGTGTACTGATCATTACCTGCAAGTATCATCAAGATTGGGTGAAAAAAGGTTTGCTGAGATTTCAGGACACTCGTACATTTTTGGAAGCTTGTCAACCCCTTTCAATGAAAGTGATTCTCGTCAGTCTCTGCTTGGGGCTACTTCAAGAGGACACAAACCATAGCGATAGAACTTGGAACTACATTATTGTGCCAAGTTTCAAAGAGCTAGCACAAACCGTGTTTGATTTAGAGTTCCAAATACATGTATCCATATAGGAGAAAACAGAGTGAAACCTAAACATGAAAACGGTTCCTGCAAAGGAACGGTTTAACCGAGAAGAACGAAATTTGGTGAGCCAAGTAGGATTGGTGTACTGATCCTTACCTGCAATTATCATCAAGATTGGGTGAAAAAATGTTTGCTGAGATTTCAGGAAACTCGTAGTTTTTTGGAAGCTTGGCAACCCCTTTCAATGAAAGTGATTCTCCTCAGTCACTGCTTGGGGCTACTTCAATAGGACAAAAAACATAGCGATAGAACTTGGAACTACATTATTGTGCCAAGTTTCAAAGAGCTAGCACAAACCGTGTTTGATGTAGAGTTCCAACTACATGTATCCATATAAGAGAAAACAGAGTGAAACCTAAACATGAAAACGGTTCCTGCAAAGGAACGGTTTAACCGAGAAGAATGAAATTTGGTGAGCCAAGTGGGACTGGTGTACTGATCATTACCTGCAAGTATCATCAAGTTTGGGTGAAAAAAGGTTTGCTGAGATTTCAGGAAACTCGTAGATTTTTGGAAGCTTGGCAACCCCTTTCAATGAAAGTGATTCTCGTCAGTCTCTGCTTGGGGCTACTTCAATAGGACAAAAACCATAGCGATAGAACTTGGAACTACATTATTGTGCCAAGTTTCAAAGAGCTAGCACCAACCGTGTTTGATTTAGAGTTCCAACTACATGTATCCATATAGGAGAAAACAGAGTGAAACCTAAACATGAAAACGGTTCCTGCAAAGGAACGGTTTAACTAAGAAGAACGAAATTCGGTGAGCCAAGTGGGATTGGTGTACTGATCATTACCTGCAAGTATCATCAAGATTGGGTGAAAAAAGGTTTGCTGAGATTTCAGGAAACTCGTAGATTTTTGGAAGCTTGGCAACCCCTTTCAATGAAAGTGATTCTCGTCAGTCTCTGCTTGGGGCTACTTCAATAGGACACAAACCATAGCGATAGAACTTGGAACTACATTATTGTGCCAAGTTTCAAAGAGCTAGCACAAACCGTGTTTGATTTAGAGTTCCAACTACATGTATCTATATAGGAGAAAACAGAGTGAAACCTAAACATGAAAACGGTTCCTGCAAAGGAACGGTTTAACCGAGATGAACGAAATTTGGTGATCCAAGTGGGATTGGTGTACTGATCATTACCTGCAAGTATCATCAAGATTGGGAGAAAAAAGGTTTGCTGAGATTTCAGAAAACTCGTAGTTTTTTGGAAACTTGTCAACCCCTTTCAATGAAACTGATTCTCGTCAGTCTCTGCTCGGGCTACTTCAATAGGACACAAACCATAGCGATAGAACTTGGAACTACATTATTGTGCCAAGTTTCAAAGATCTAGCACAAACCGTGTTTGATTTAGAGTTCCAAATACATGTACCCATATAGGAGAAAACAGAGTGAAACCTAAACATGAAAACGGTTCCTGCAAAGGAACGGTTTAACCGAGAAGAACGAAATTTGGTGAGCCAAGTGGGATTGGTGTACTGATCATTACCTGCAAGTATCATCAAGATTGGGTGAAAAAAGGTTTGCTGAGATTTCAGGACACTCGTAGATTTTTGGAAGCTTGGCAACCCCTTTCAATGAAAGTGATTCTCGTCAGTCTCTGCTTGGGGCTACTTCAAGGGGACACAAACCATTGCGATAGAACTTGGAACTACATTATTTTGCCAAGTTTCAAAGAGATAGCACAAACGGTGTTTGATTTAGTGTTCAAACTACATGTTTCCATACAGGAGAAAATAGAGTGAAACGTAAACATGAAAACGGATCCTGCAAAGGAACGGTTTAACCGAGAAGAACGAAATTTGGTGAGCCAAGTGGGATTGGTGTACTGATCATTACCTGCAAGTATCATCAAGATTTGGTGAAAAAATATTTGCTGAGATTTCAGGAAACTCGTAGTTTTTTGGAAGCTTGGCAACCCCTTTCAATGAAAGTGATTCTCGTCAGTCTCTGCTTGGGGCTACTTCAATAGGACAAAAAACATAGCGATAGAACTTGGTACTACATTATTGTGCCAAGTTTCAAAGAGCTAGAACAAACCGTGTTTGATGTAGAGTTCCAACTACATGTATCCATATAGGAGAAAACAGAGTGAAACCTAAACATGAAAACGGTTCCTGCAAAGGAACGGTTTAACCGAGAAGAACGAAATTTGGTGAGCCAAGTGGGACTGGTGTACTGATCATTACCTGCAAGTATCATCAAGATTGGGTGAAAAAAGTTTTGCTGAGATTTCAGGAAACTCGTAAATTTTTGGAAGCTTGGCAACCCCTTTCAATGAAAGTGATTCTCGTCAGTCTCTGCTTGGGGCTACTTCAATAGGACACAAACCATAGCGATAGAACTTGGAACTACATTATTGTGCCAAGTTTCAAAGAGCTACCACAAACCGTGTTTGATTTAGAGTTCCAACTACATGTATCTATATAGGAGAAAACAGAGTGAAACCTAAACATGAAAACGGTTCCTGCAAAGGAACGGTTTAACCAAGAAGAACGAAATTTGGTGAGCCAAGTGGGACTGGTGTACTGATCATTACCTGCAAGTATCATCAAGATTGGGTGAAAAAAGGTTTGCTGAGATTTCAGGAAACTCGTAGATATTTGGAAGCTTGGCAACCCCTTTCAATGAAAGTGATTCTCGTCAGTCTCTGCTTGGGGCTACTTGAATAGGACACAAACCATAGCGATAGAACTTGGAACTACATTATTGTGCCAACTTTCAAAGAGCTAGCACAAACCGTGTTTGATTTAGAGTTCCAACTACATGTATCTATATCGGAGAAAACAGAGTGAAACCTAAACATGAAAACGGTTCCTGCAAAAGAACGGTTTAACCGAGATGAACGAAATTCGGTGAGCCAAGTGGGATTGGTGTACTGATCATTACCTGCAAGTATCATCAAGATTGGGTGAAAAAAGGTTTGCTGAGATTTCAGGAAACTCGTAGTTTTTTGGAAGCTTGGCAACCCCTTTCAATGAAAGTGATTCTCTTCAGTCTCTGCTTGGAGCTACTTCAATAGGACACAACCCATAGTGATAGAACGTGGAACTACATTATTGTGCCAACTTTCAAAGAGCTAGCACAAACCGTGTTTGATTTAGAGTTCCAACTACATGTATCTATATAGGAGAAAACAGAGTGAAACCTAAACATGAAAACGGTTCCTGCAAAGGAACGGTTTAACCGAGATGAACGAAATTTGGTGATCCAAGTGGGATTGGTGTACTGATCATACCTGCAAGTATCATCAAGATTGGGTGAAAAAAGGTTTGCTGAGATTTCAGAAAACTCGTAGTTTTTTGGAAGCTTGTCAACCCCTTTCAATGAAACTGATTCTCGTCAGTCAATGCTCGGGCTACTTCAATAGGACACAAACCATAGCGATAGAACTTGGAACTACATTATTGTGCCAAGTTTCAAAGATCTAGCACAAACCGTGTTTGATTTAGAGTTCCAACTACATGTACCCATATAAGAGAAAACAGAGTGAAACCTAAACATGAAAACGGTTCCTGCAAAGGAACGGTTTAACCGAGAAGAACGAAATTTGGTGAGCCAAGTGGGATTGGTGTACTGATCATTACCTGCAAGTATCATCAAGATTGGGTGAAAAAAGGTTTGCTGAGATTTCAGGACACTCGTAGATTTTTGGAAGCTTGGCAACCCCTTTCAATGAAAGTGATTCTCGTCAGTCTCTGCTTGGAGCTACTTCAATAGGACACAACCCATAGTGATAGAACTTAGAACTGCATTATTGTGCCAAGTTTCAAAGAGCTAGCACAAACCGTGTTTGATTTAGAGTTCCAACTACATGTATCTATATAGGAGAAAACAGAGTGAAACCTAAACATGAAAACGGCTCCTGCAAAGGAACGGTTTAACCGAGATGAACGAAATTTGGTGAGCCAAGTGGGATTGGTGTACTGATCATTACCTGCAAGTATCATCAAGATTGGGTGAAAAAAGGTTTGCTGAGATTTCAGGAAACTCGTAGTTTTTTGGAAGCTTGGCAACCCCTTTCAATGAAAGTGACTCTCGTCAGTCTCTGCTTGGGGCTACTTCAATAGGACAGAAAGCATAGCGATAGAACTTGGAACTACATTATTGTGCCAAGTTTCAAAGAGCTAGCACAAACCGTGTTTGATTTAGAGTTCCAACTACATGTATCTATATAGGAGAAAACAGAGTGAAACCTAAACATGAAATCGGTTCCTGCAAAGGAACGGTTTAACCGAGATGAACGAAATTTGGTGATCTAAGTGGGATTGGTGTACTGATCATTACCTGCAAGTATCATCAAGATTGGGTGAAAAAATGTTTGCTGAGATTTCAGGAAACTCGTAGTTTTTTGGAAGCTTTGCAACCCCTTTCAATGAAAGTGATTCTCGTCAGTCTCTGCTTGGGGCTACTTCAATAGGACACAAACCATAGCGATAGAACTTGGAACTACATTATTGTGCCAAATTTCAAAGAGTTAGCACAAACCGTGTTTGATTTAGAGTTCCAACTACATGTATCCATATAGGAGAAAACAGAGTGAAACCTAAACATGAAAACGGTTCCTGCAAAGGAACGGTTTAACCGAGAAGAACGAAATTTGGTGAGCCAAGTGGGACTGGTGTACTGCTCATTACCTGCAAGTATCATCAAGATTGGGTGAAAAAATGTTTGCTGAGATTTCAGGAAACTCGTAGTTTTTTGGAAGCTTGGCAACCCCTTTCAATGAAAGTGATTCTCGTCAGTCTCTGCTTGGGGCTACTTGAATAGGACACAAACCATAGCGATAGAACTTGGAACTACATTATTGTGCCAAGTTTCAAAGAGCTAGCAGAAACCGTGTTTGATGTAGAGTTCCAACTACATGTATCCATATAAGAGAAAACAGAGTTAAACCTAAACATGAAAACGGTTCCTGCAAAGGAACGGTTTAACCGAGAAGAACGAAATTTGGTGAGCCAAGTGGGACTGGTGTACTGATCATTACCTGCAAGTATCATCAAGATTGGGTGAAAAAAGGTTTGCTGAGATTTCAGGAAACTCGTAGATTTTTGGAAGCTTGGCAAACCCTTTCAATGAAAGTGATTCTCGTCAGTCTCTGCTTGGGGCTACTTCAATAGGACAAAAACCATAGCGATAGAACTTGGAACTACATTATTGTGCCAAGTTTCAAAGAGCTAGCACCAACCGTGTTTGATTTAGAGTTCCAACCACATGTATCCATATAGGAGAAAACAGAGTGAAACCTAAACATGAAAACGGTTCCTGCAAAGGAACGGTTTAACTAAGAAGAACGAAATTTGGTGAGCCAAGTGGGATTGGTGTACTGATCATTACATGCAAGTATAATCAAGATTGGGTGAAAAAAGGTTTGCTGAGATTTCAGGAAACTCGTAGTTTCTTGGAAGCTTTGCAACCCCTTTCAATGAAAGTGATTCTCGTCAGTCTCTGCTTGGGGCTACTTCAATAGGACACAAACCATAGCGATAGAACTTGGAACTACATTATTGTGCCAAGTTTCAAAGAGCTAGCACCAACCGTGTTTGATTTAGAGTTCCAACTACATGTATCCATATAGGAGAAAACAGAGTGAAACCTAAACATGAAAACGGTTCCTGCAAAGGAACGGTTTAACTAAGAAGAACGAAATTTGGTGAGCCAAGTGGGACTGGTGTACTGCTCATTACCTGCAAGTATCATCAAGATTGGGTGAAAAAATGTTTGCTGAGATTTCAGGAAACTCGTAGTTTTTTGGAAGCTTGGCAACCCCTTTCAATGAAAGTGATTCTCGTCAGTGTCTGCTTGGGGCTACTTCAATAGGACAAAAAACATAGCGATAGAACTTGGAACTACATTATTGTGCCAAGTTTCAAAGAGCTAGCAGAAACCGTGTTTGATGTAGAGTTCCAACTACATGTATCCATATAAGAGAAAACAGAGTGAAACCTAAACATGAAAACGGTTCCTGCAAAGGAACGGTTTAACCGAGAAGAACGAAATTTGGTGAGCCAAGTGGGACTGGTGTACTGATCATTACCTGCAAGTATCATCAAGATTGGGTGAAAAAAGGTTTGCTGAGATTTCAGGAAACTCGTAGATTTTTGGAAGCTTGGCAACCCCTTTCAATGAAAGTGATTCTCGTCAGTCTCTGCTTGGGGCTACTTCAATAGGACAAAAACCATAGTGATAGAACTTGGAACTACATTATTGTGCCAAGTTTCAAAGAGCTAGCACCAACCGTGTTTGATTTAGAGTTCCAACTACATGTATCCATATAGGAGAAAACAGAGTGAAACCTAAACATGAAAACGGTTCCTGCAAAGGAACGGTTTAACTAAGAAGAACGAAATTTGGTGAGCCAAGTGGGACTGGTGTACTGATCATTACCTGCAAGTATCATCAAGATTGGGTGAAAAAAGGTTTGCTGAGATATCAGGAAACTCGTAGATTTTTGGAAGCTTGGCAACCCCTTTCAATGAAAGTGATTCTCGTCAGTCTCTGCTTGGGGCTACTTCAATAGGACACAAACCATAGCGATAAAACTTGGAACTACATTATTGTGCCAACTTTCAAAGAGCTAGCACAAACCGTGTTTGATTTAGAGTTCCAACTACATGTATCTATATAAGAGAAAACAGAGTGAAACCTAAACATGAAAACGGTTCCTGCAAAGGAACGGTTTAACCGAGATGAACGAAATTCGGTGAGCCAAGTGGGATTGGTGTACTGATCATTACCTGCAAGTATCATCAAGATTGGGTGAAAAAAGGTTTGCTGAGATTTCAGGAAACTCGTAGTTTTTTGGAAGCTTGGCAACCCCTTTCAATGAAAGTGATTCTCTTCAGTCTCTGCTTGGAGCTACTTCAATAGGACACAACCCATAGTGATAGAACGTGGAACTACATTATTGTGCCAAGTTTCAAAGAGCTAGCACAATCCGTGTTTGATTTAGAGTTCCAACTACATGTATCTATATAGGAGAAAACAGAGTGAAACCTAAACATGAAAACGGTTCCTGCAAAGGAACGGTTTAACCGAGATGAACGAAATTTAGTGAGCCAAGTGGGATTGGTGTACTGATCATTACCTGCAAGTATCATCAAGATTGGGTGAAAAAAGGTTTGCTGAGATTTCAGGACACTCGTAGATTTTTGGAAGCTTGGCAACCCCTTTCAATGAAAGTGATTCTCGTCAGTCTCTGCTTGGGGCTACTTCAAGAGGACACAAACCATTGCGATAGAACTTGGAACTACATTATTGTGCCAAGTTTCAAAGAGATAGCACAAACGGTGTTTGATTTAGAGTTCCAACTACATGTTTCCATACAGGAGAAAACAGAGTGAAACCTAAACATGAAAACGGTTCCTGCAAAGGAACAGTTTAACCGAGAAGAACGAAATTTGGTGAGCCAAGTGGGATTGGTGTACTGATCCTTACCTGCAAGTATCATCAAGATTGGGTGAAAAAAGGTTTGCTGAGATTTCAGGAAACTCGTAGTTTTTTGGAAGCTTGGCAACCCCTTTCAATGAAAGTGATTCTCGTAAGTCTCTGCTTGGGGCTACTTCAATAGGACACAAACCATAGCGATAGAACTTGGAACTACATTATTGTGCCAAGTTTCAAAGAGCTAGCACAAACCGTGTTTGATTTAGAGTTCCAACTAAATGTATCTATATAGGAGAAAACAGAGTGAAATCTAAGCATGAAAAGGGTTACTGCAATGAACAGTTTAACCGAGAAGAACGAAATTTGGTGAGCCAAGTGGGATTGGTGTACTGATCATTACCTGCAAGTATCATCAAGATTGGGTGAAAAAATGTTTGCTGAGATTTCAGGAAACTCGTAGTTTTTTGGAATCTTGGCAACCCCTTTCAATGAAAGTGATTCTCGTCAGTCTCTGCTTGGGGCTACTTCAATAGGACACAAACCATAGCGATAGAACTTGGAACTACATTATTGTGCCAAGTTTCAAAGAGCTAGCACAAACCGTGTTTGATTTAGAGTTCCAACTACATGTATCCATATAGGAGAAAACAGAGTGAAACCTAAACATGAAAACGTTTCCTGCAAAGGAACGGTTTAACCGAGAAGAACGAAATTTGGTGAGCCAAGTGGGCCTGGTGTACTGATCATTACCTGCAAGTATCATCAAGATTGGGTGAAAAAAGGTTTGCTGAGATTTCAGGAAACTCGTAGATTTTTGGAAGCTTGGCAACCCCTTTCAATGAAAGTGATTCTCGTCAGTCTCTGCTTGGGGCTACTTCAATAGGACAAAAACCATAGCGATAGAACTTGGAACTACATTATTGTGCCAACTTTCAAAGAGCTAGCACCAACCGTGTTTGATTTAGAGTTCCAACTACATGTATCCATATAGGAGAAAACAGAGTGAAACCTAAACATGAAAACGGTTCCTGCAAAGGAACGGTTTAACTAAGAAGAACGAAATTTGGTGAGCCAAGTGGGACTGGTGTACTGATCATTACCTGCAAGTATCATCAAGATTGGGTGAAAAAAGGTTTGCTGAGATTTCAGGAAACTCGTAGATTTTTGGAAGCTTGGCAACCCCTTTCAATGAAAGTGATTCTCGTCAGTCTCTGCTTGGGGCTACTTCAATAGGACACAAACCATAGCGATAGAACTTGGAACTACATTATTGTGCCAAGTTTCAAAGAGCTAGCACAAACCGTTTTTGATTTACAGTTCCAACTACATGTTTCCATATAGGAGAAAACAGAGTGAAACCTAAACATGAAAACGGTTCCTGAAAAGGAACGGTTTAACCCAGATGAACGAAATTTGGTGATCCAAGTGGGATTGGTGTACTGATCACTACCTGCAAGTATCATCAAGATTGGGTGAAAAAAGGTTTGCTGAGTTTTCAGAAAACTCGTAGTTTTTTGGAAGCTTCTCAACCCCTTTCAATGAAACTGATTCTCGTCAGTCTATGCTCGGGCTACTTCAATAGGACACAAACCATAGCGATAGAACTTGGAACTACATTATTGTGCCAAGTTTCAAAGATCTAGCACAAACCGTGTTTGATTTAGAGTTCCAGCTACATGTATCCATCTAGGAGAAAACAGAGTGAAACCTAAACATGAAAACGGTTCCTGCAAAGGAACGGTTTAACCGAGAAGAACGAAATTTGGTGAGCCAAGTGGGATTGGTGTACTGATCATTACCTGCAAGTATCATCAAGATTGGGTGAAAAAAGGTTTGCTGAGATTTCAGGAAACTCGTAGATTTTTGGAAGCTTGGCAACCCCTTTCAATGAAAGTGATTCTCGTCAGTCTCTGCTTGGGGCTACTTCAAGAGGACACAAACCATTGCAATAGAACTTGGAACTACATTTTGTGCCAAGTTTCAAAGAGCTAGCACAAACCGTGTTTGATTTAGAGTTCCAACTACATGTATCTATATAGGAGAAAACAGAGTGAAACCTAAACATGAAAACGGTTCCTGCAAAGGAACGGTTTAACCGAGATGAACGAAATTTGGTGAGCCAAGTGGGATTGGTGTACTGATCATTACCTGCAAGTATCATCAAGATTGGGTGAAAAAAGGTTTGCTGAGATTTCAGGAAACTCGTAGTTTTTTGGAAGCTTGGCAACCCCTTTCAATGAAAGTGATTCTCGTCAGTCTCTGCTTGGGGCTACTTCAATAGGACAGAAACCATAGCGATAGAACTTGGAACTACATTATTGTGCCAACTTTCAAAGAGCTAGCACAAACCGTGTTTGATTTAGAGTTCCAACTACATGTATCTATATAGGAGAAAACAGAGTGAAACCTAAACATGAAAACGGTTCCTGCAAAGGAACGGTTTAACCGAGATGAACGAAATTTGGTGATCCAAGTGGGATTGGTGTACTGATCATTACCTGCAAGTATCATCAAGATTGGGTGAAAAAAGGTTTGCTGAGATTTCAGAAAACTCGTAGTTTTTTGGAAGCTTGTCAACCCCTTTCAATGAAACTGATTCTCGTCAGTCTATGCTCGGGCTACTTCAATAGGACACAAACCATAGCGATAGAACTTGGAACTACATTATTGTGCCAAGTTTCAAAGATCTAGCACAAACCGTGTTTGATTTAGAGTTCCAACTACATGTACCCATATAGGAGAAAACAGAGTGAAACCTAAACATGAAAACGGTTCCTGCAAAGGAACGGTTTAACCGAGAAGACCGAAATTTGGTGAGCCAAGTGGGATTGGTGTACTGATCATTACCTGCAAGTATCATCAAGATTGGGTGAAAAAAGGTTTGCTGAGATTTCAGGACACTCGTACATTTTTGGAAGCTTGTCAACCCCTTTCAATGAAAGTGATTCTCGTCAGTCTCTGCTTGGGGCTACTTCAAGAGGACACAAACCATAGCGATAGAACTTGGAACTACATTATTGTGCCAAGTTTCAAAGAGCTAGCACAAACCGTGTTTGATTTAGAGTTCCAAATACATGTATCCATATAGGAGAAAACAGAGTGAAACCTAAACATGAAAACGGTTCCTGCAAAGGAACGGTTTAACCGAGAAGAACGAAATTTGGTGAGCCAAGTAGGATTGGTGTACTGATCCTTACCTGCAAGTATCATCAAGATTGGGTGAAAAAATGTTTGCTGAGATTTCAGGAAACTCGTAGTTTTTTGGAAGCTTGGCAACCCCTTTCAATGAAAGTGATTCTCCTCAGTCACTGCTTGGGGCTACTTCAATAGGACAAAAAACATAGCGATAGAACTTGGAACTACATTATTGTGCCAAGTTTCAAAGAGCTAGCACAAACCGTGTTTGATGTAGAGTTCCAACTACATGTATCCATATAAGAGAAAACAGAGTGAAACCTAAACATGAAAACGGTTCCTGCAAAGGAACGGTTTAACCGAGAAGAATGAAATTTGGTGAGCCAAGTGGGACTGGTGTACTGATCATTACCTGCAAGTATCATCAAGTTTGGGTGAAAAAAGGTTTGCTGAGATTTCAGGAAACTCGTAGATTTTTGGAAGCTTGGCAACCCCTTTCAATGAAAGTGATTCTCGTCAGTCTCTGCTTGGGGCTACTTCAATAGGACAAAAACCATAGCGATAGAACTTGGAACTACATTATTGTGCCAAGTTTCAAAGAGCTAGCACCAACCGTGTTTGATTTAGAGTTCCAACTACATGTATCCATATAGGAGAAAACAGAGTGAAACCTAAACATGAAAACGGTTCCTGCAAAGGAACGGTTTAACTAAGAAGAACGAAATTCGGTGAGCCAAGTGGGATTGGTGTACTGATCATTACCTGCAAGTATCATCAAGATTGGGTGAAAAAAGGTTTGCTGAGATTTCAGGAAACTCGTAGATTTTTGGAAGCTTGGCAACCCCTTTCAATGAAAGTGATTCTCGTCAGTCTCTGCTTGGGGCTACTTCAATAGGACACAAACCATAGCGATAGAACTTGGAACTACATTATTGTGCCAAGTTTCAAAGAGCTAGCACAAACCGTGTTTGATTTAGAGTTCCAACTACATGTATCTATATAGGAGAAAACAGAGTGAAACCTAAACATGAAAACGGTTCCTGCAAAGGAACGGTTTAACCGAGATGAACGAAATTTGGTGATCCAAGTGGGATTGGTGTACTGATCATTACCTGCAAGTATCATCAAGATTGGGAGAAAAAAGGTTTGCTGAGATTTCAGAAAACTCGTAGTTTTTTGGAAACTTGTCAACCCCTTTCAATGAAACTGATTCTCGTCAGTCTCTGCTCGGGCTACTTCAATAGGACACAAACCATAGCGATAGAACTTGGAACTACATTATTGTGCCAAGTTTCAAAGATCTAGCACAAACCGTGTTTGATTTAGAGTTCCAAATACATGTACCCATATAGGAGAAAACAGAGTGAAACCTAAACATGAAAACGGTTCCTGCAAAGGAACGGTTTAACCGAGAAGAACGAAATTTGGTGAGCCAAGTGGGATTGGTGTACTGATCATTACCTGCAAGTATCATCAAGATTGGGTGAAAAAAGGTTTGCTGAGATTTCAGGACACTCGTAGATTTTTGGAAGCTTGGCAACCCCTTTCAATGAAAGTGATTCTCGTCAGTCTCTGCTTGGGGCTACTTCAAGGGGACACAAACCATTGCGATAGAACTTGGAACTACATTATTTTGCCAAGTTTCAAAGAGATAGCACAAACGGTGTTTGATTTAGTGTTCAAACTACATGTTTCCATACAGGAGAAAATAGAGTGAAACGTAAACATGAAAACGGATCCTGCAAAGGAACGGTTTAACCGAGAAGACCGAAATTTGGTGAGCCAAGTGGGATTGGTGTACTGATCATTACCTGCAAGTATCATCAAGATTTGGTGAAAAAATATTTGCTGAGATTTCAGGAAACTCGTAGTTTTTTGGAAGCTTGGCAACCCCTTTCAATGAAAGTGATTCTCGTCAGTCTCTGCTTGGGGCTACTTCAATAGGACAAAAAACATAGCGATAGAACTTGGTACTACATTATTGTGCCAAGTTTCAAAGAGCTAGAACAAACCGTGTTTGATGTAGAGTTCCAACTACATGTATCCATATAGGAGAAAACAGAGTGAAACCTAAACATGAAAACGGTTCCTGCAAAGGAACGGTTTAACCGAGAAGAACGAAATTTGGTGAGCCAAGTGGGACTGGTGTACTGATCATTACCTGCAAGTATCATCAAGATTGGGTGAAAAAAGTTTTGCTGAGATTTCAGGAAACTCGTAAATTTTTGGAAGCTTGGCAACCCCTTTCAATGAAAGTGATTCTCGTCAGTCTCTGCTTGGGGCTACTTCAATAGGACACAAACCATAGCGATAGAACTTGGAACTACATTATTGTGCCAAGTTTCAAAGAGCTACCACAAACCGTGTTTGATTTAGAGTTCCAACTACATGTATCTATATAGGAGAAAACAGAGTGAAACCTAAACATGAAAACGGTTCCTGCAAAGGAACGGTTTAACCAAGAAGAACGAAATTTGGTGAGCCAAGTGGGACTGGTGTACTGATCATTACCTGCAAGTATCATCAAGATTGGGTGAAAAAAGGTTTGCTGAGATTTCAGGAAACTCGTAGATATTTGGAAGCTTGGCAACCCCTTTCAATGAAAGTGATTCTCGTCAGTCTCTGCTTGGGGCTACTTGAATAGGACACAAACCATAGCGATAGAACTTGGAACTACATTATTGTGCCAACTTTCAAAGAGCTAGCACAAACCGTGTTTGATTTAGAGTTCCAACTACATGTATCTATATCGGAGAAAACAGAGTGAAACCTAAACATGAAAACGGTTCCTGCAAAAGAACGGTTTAACGAGATGAACGAAATTCGGTGAGCCAAGTGGGATTGGTGTACTGATCATTACCTGCAAGTATCATCAAGATTGGGTGAAAAAAGGTTTGCTGAGATTTCAGGAAACTCGTAGTTTTTTGGAAGCTTGGCAACCCCTTTCAATGAAAGTGATTCTCTTCAGTCTCTGCTTGGAGCTACTTCAATAGGACACAACCCATAGTGATAGAACGTGGAACTACATTATTGTGCCAACTTTCAAAGAGCTAGCACAAACCGTGTTTGATTTAGAGTTCCAACTACATGTATCTATATAGGAGAAAACAGAGTGAAACCTAAACATGAAAACGGTTCCTGCAAAGGAACGGTTTAACCGAGATGAACGAAATTTGGTGATCCAAGTGGGATTGGTGTACTGATCATACCTGCAAGTATCATCAAGATTGGGTGAAAAAAGGTTTGCTGAGATTTCAGAAAACTCGTAGTTTTTTGGAAGCTTGTCAACCCCTTTCAATGAAACTGATTCTCGTCAGTCAATGCTCGGGCTACTTCAATAGGACACAAACCATAGCGATAGAACTTGGAACTACATTATTGTGCCAAGTTTCAAAGATCTAGCACAAACCGTGTTTGATTTAGAGTTCCAACTACATGTACCCATATAAGAGAAAACAGAGTGAAACCTAAACATGAAAACGGTTCCTGCAAAGGAACGGTTTAACCGAGAAGAACGAAATTTGGTGAGCCAAGTGGGATTGGTGTACTGATCATTACCTGCAAGTATCATCAAGATTGGGTGAAAAAAGGTTTGCTGAGATTTCAGGACACTCGTAGATTTTTGGAAGCTTGGCAACCCCTTTCAATGAAAGTGATTCTCGTCAGTCTCTGCTTGGAGCTACTTCAATAGGACACAACCCATAGTGATAGAACTTAGAACTGCATTATTGTGCCAAGTTTCAAAGAGCTAGCACAAACCGTGTTTGATTTAGAGTTCCAACTACATGTATCTATATAGGAGAAAACAGAGTGAAACCTAAACATGAAAACGGCTCCTGCAAAGGAACGGTTTAACCGAGATGAACGAAATTTGGTGAGCCAAGTGGGATTGGTGTACTGATCATTACCTGCAAGTATCATCAAGATTGGGTGAAAAAAGGTTTGCTGAGATTTCAGGAAACTCGTAGTTTTTTGGAAGCTTGGCAACCCCTTTCAATGAAAGTGACTCTCGTCAGTCTCTGCTTGGGGCTACTTCAATAGGACAGAAAGCATAGCGATAGAACTTGGAACTACATTATTGTGCCAAGTTTCAAAGAGCTAGCACAAACCGTGTTTGATTTAGAGTTCCAACTACATGTATCTATATAGGAGAAAACAGAGTGAAACCTAAACATGAAATCGGTTCCTGCAAAGGAACGGTTTAACCGAGATGAACGAAATTTGGTGATCTAAGTGGGATTGGTGTACTGATCATTACCTGCAAGTATCATCAAGATTGGGTGAAAAAATGTTTGCTGAGATTTCAGGAAACTCGTAGTTTTTTGGAAGCTTTGCAACCCCTTTCAATGAAAGTGATTCTCGTCAGTCTCTGCTTGGGGCTACTTCAATAGGACACAAACCATAGCGATAGAACTTGGAACTACATTATTGTGCCAAATTTCAAAGAGTTAGCACAAACCGTGTTTGATTTAGAGTTCCAACTACATGTATCCATATAGGAGAAAACAGAGTGAAACCTAAACATGAAAACGGTTCCTGCAAAGGAACGGTTTAACCGAGAAGAACGAAATTTGGTGAGCCAAGTGGGACTGGTGTACTGCTCATTACCTGCAAGTATCATCAAGATTGGGTGAAAAAATGTTTGCTGAGATTTCAGGAAACTCGTAGTTTTTTGGAAGCTTGGCAACCCCTTTCAATGAAAGTGATTCTCGTCAGTCTCTGCTTGGGGCTACTTGAATAGGACACAAACCATAGCGATAGAACTTGGAACTACATTATTGTGCCAAGTTTCAAAGAGCTAGCAGAAACCGTGTTTGATGTAGAGTTCCAACTACATGTATCCATATAAGAGAAAACAGAGTTAAACCTAAACATGAAACGGTTCCTGCAAAGGAACGGTTTAACCGAGAAGAACGAAATTTGGTGAGCCAAGTGGGACTGGTGTACTGATCATTACCTGCAAGTATCATCAAGATTGGGTGAAAAAAGGTTTGCTGAGATTTCAGGAAACTCGTAGATTTTTGGAAGCTTGGCAAACCCTTTCAATGAAAGTGATTCTCGTCAGTCTCTGCTTGGGGCTACTTCAATAGGACAAAAACCATAGCGATAGAACTTGGAACTACATTATTGTGCCAAGTTTCAAAGAGCTAGCACCAACCGTGTTTGATTTAGAGTTCCAACCACATGTATCCATATAGGAGAAAACAGAGTGAAACCTAAACATGAAAACGGTTCCTGCAAAGGAACGGTTTAACTAAGAAGAACGAAATTTGGTGAGCCAAGTGGGACTGGTGTACTGATCATTACCTGCAAGTATCATCAAGATTGGGTGAAAAAAGGTTTGCTGAGATATCAGGAAACTCGTAGATTTTTGGAAGCTTGGCAACCCCTTTCAATGAAAGTGATTCTCGTCAGTCTCTGCTTGGGGCTACTTCAATAGGACACAAACCATAGCGATAAAACTTGGAACTACATTATTGTGCCAACTTTCAAAGAGCTAGCACAAACCGTGTTTGATTTAGAGTTCCAACTACATGTATCTATATAAGAGAAAACAGAGTGAAACCTAAACATGAAAACGGTTCCTGCAAAGGAACGGTTTAACCGAGATGAACGAAATTCGGTGAGCCAAGTGGGATTGGTGTACTGATCATTACCTGCAAGTATCATCAAGATTGGGTGAAAAAAGGTTTGCTGAGATTTCAGGAAACTCGTAGTTTTTTGGAAGCTTGGCAACCCCTTTCAATGAAAGTGATTCTCTTCAGTCTCTGCTTGGAGCTACTTCAATAGGACACAACCCATAGTGATAGAACGTGGAACTACATTATTGTGCCAAGTTTCAAAGAGCTAGCACAAACCGTGTTTGATTTAGAGTTCCAACTACATGTATCTATATAGGAGAAAACAGAGTGAAACCTAAACATGAAAACGGTTCCTGCAAAGGAACGGTTTAACCGAGATGAACGAAATTTGGTGAGCCAAGTGGGACTGGTGTACTGATCCTTACCTGCAAGTATCATCAAGATTGGGTGAAAAAAGGTTTGCTGAGATTTCAGGACACTCGTAGATTTTTGGAAGCTTGGCAACCCCTTTCAATGAAAGTGATTCTCGTCAGTCTCTGCTTGGGGCTACTTCAAGAGGACACAAACCATTGCGATAGAACTTGGAACTACATTATTGTGCCAAGTTTCAAAGAGCTAGCACAAACCGTGTTTGATTTAGAGTTCCAACTAAATGTATCTATATAGGAGAAAACAGAAGTGAAATCTAAGCATGAAAAGGGTTACTGCAAAGGAACAGTTTAACCGAGAAGAACGAAATTTGGTGAGCCAAGTGGGATTGGTGTACTGATCATTACCTGCAAGTATCATCAAGATTGGGTGAAAAAATGTTTGCTGAGATTTCAGGAAACTCGTAGTTTTTTGGAATCTTGGCAACCCTTTCAATGAAAGTGATTCTCGTCAGTCTCTGCTTGGGGCTACTTCAATAGGACACAAACCATAGCGATAGAACTTGGAACTACATTATTGTGCCAAGTTTCAAAGAGCTAGCACAAACCGTGTTTGATTTAGAGTTCCAACTACATGTATCCATATAGGAGAAAACAGAGTGAAACCTAAACATGAAAACGTTTCCTGCAAAGGAACGGTTTAACCGAGAAGAACGAAATTTGGTGAGCCAAGTGGGCCTGGTGTACTGATCATTACCTGCAAGTATCATCAAGATTGGGTGAAAAAAGGTTTGCTGAGATTTCAGGAAACTCGTAGATTTTTGGAAGCTTGGCAACCCCTTTCAATGAAAGTGATTCTCGTCAGTCTCTGCTTGGGGCTACTTCAATAGGACAAAACCATAGCGATAGAACTTGGAACTACATTATTGTGCCAACTTTCAAAGAGCTAGCACCAACCGTGTTTGATTTAGAGTTCCAACTACATGTATCCATATAGGAGAAAACAGAGTGAAACCTAAACATGAAAACGGTTCCTGCAAAGGAACGGTTTAACTAAGAAGAACGAAATTTGGTGAGCCAAGTGGGACTGGTGTACTGATCATTACCTGCAAGTATCATCAAGATTGAGTGAAAAAAGGTTTGCTGAGATTTCAGGAAACTCGTAGATTTTTGGAAGCTTGGCAACCCCTTTCAATGAAAGTGATTCTCGTCAGTCTCTGCTTGGGGCTACTTCAATAGGACACAAACCATAGCGATAGAACTTGGAACTACATTATTGTGCCAAGTTTCAAAGAGCTAGCACAAACCGTTTTTGATTTACAGTTCCAACTACATGTTTCCATATAGGAGAAAACAGAGTGAAACCTAAACATGAAAACGGTTTCTGAAAAGGAACGGTTTAACCCAGATGAACGAAATTTGGTGATCCAAGTGGGATTGGTGTACTGATCACTACCTGCAAGTATCATCAAGATTGGGTGAAAAAAGGTTTGCTGAGTTTTCAGAAAACTCGTAGGTTTTTGGAAGCTTGTCAACCCCTTTCAATGAAACTGATTCTCGTCAGTCTATGCTCGGGCTACTTCAATAGGACACAAACCATAGCGATAGAACTTGGAACTACATTATTGTGCCAAGTTTCTAAGATCTAGCACAAACCGTGTTTGATTTAGAGTTCCAGCTACATGTATCCATCTAGGAGAAAACAGAGTGAAACCTAAACATGAAAACGGCTCCTGCAAAGGAACGGTTTAACCGAGAAGAACGAAATTTGGTGAGCCAAGTGGGATTGGTGTACTGATCATTACCTGCAAGTATCATCAAGATTGGGTGAAAAAAGGTTTGCTGAGATTTCAGGAAACTCGTAGATTTTTGGAAGCTTGGCAACCCCTTTCAATGAAAGTGATTCTCGTCAGTCTCTGCTTGGGGCTACTTCAAGAGGACACAAACCATTGCAATAGAAACTTGGAACTACATTTTGTGCCAAGTTTCAAAGAGCTAGCACAAACCGTGTTTGATTTAGAGTTCCAACTACATGTATCTATATAGGAGAAAACAGAGTGAAACCTAAACATGAAAACGGTTCCTGCAAAGGATCGGTTTAACCGAGATGAACGAAATTTGGTGAGCCAAGTGGGATTGGTGTACTGATCATTACCTGCAAGTATCCTCAAGATTGGGTGAAAAAAGGTTTGCTGAGATTTCAGGAAACTCGTAGTTTTTTGGAAGCTTGGCAACCCCTTTCAATGAAAGTGATTCTCGTCAGTCTCTGCTTGGGGCTACTTCAATAGGACAGAAACCATAGCGATAGAACTTGGAACTACATTATTGTGCCAACTTTCAAAGAGCTAGCACAAACCGTGTTTGATTTAGAGTTCCAACTACATGTATCTATATAGGAGAAAACAGAGTGAAACCTAAACATGAAAACGGTTCCTGCAAAGGAACGGTTTAACCGAGATGAACGAAATTTGGTGATCCAAGTGGGATTGGTGTACTGATCATTACCTGCAAGTATCATCAAGATTGGGTGAAAAAAGGTTTGCTGAGATTTCAGAAAACTCGTAGTTTTTTGGAAGCTTGTCAACCCCTTTCAATGAAACTGATTCTCGTCAGTCTATGCTCGGGCTACTTCAATAGGACACAAACCATAGCGATAGAACTTGGAACTACATTATTGTGCCAAGTTTCAAAGATCTAGCACAAACCGTGTTTGATTTAGAGTTCCAACTACATGTACCCATATTGGAGAAAACAGAGTGAAACCTAAACATGAAAACGGTTCCTGCAAAGGAACGGTTTAACCGAGAAGACCGAAATTTGGTGAGCCAAGTGGGATTGGTGTACTGATCATTACCTGCAAGTATCATCAAGATTGGGTGAAAAAAAGGTTTGCTGAGATTTCAGGACACTCGTAGATTTTTGGAAGCTTGTCAACCCCTTTCAATGAAAGTGATTCTCGTCAGTCTCTGCTTGGGGCTACTTCAAGAGGACACAAACCATTGCGATAGAACTTGGAACTACATTATTGTGCCAAGTTTCAAAGAGATAGCACAAACGGTGTTTGATTTAGAGTTCCAACTACATGTTTCCATACAGGAGAAAACAGAGTGAAACCCTAAACATGAAAACGGTTCCTGCAAAGGAACGGTTTAACCGAGAAGAACGAAATTTGGTGAGCCAAGTGGGATTGGTGTACTGATCCTTACCTGCAAGTATCATCAAGATTGGGTGAAAAAATGTTTGCTGAGATTTCAGGAAACTCGTAGTTTTTTGGAAGCTTGGCAACCCCTTTCAATGAAAGTGATTCTCGTCAGTCTCTGCTTGGGGCTACTTAAATAGGACACAAACCATAGCGATAGAACTTGGAACTACATTATTGTGCCAAGTTTCAAAGAGCTAGCACAAACCGTGTTTGATTTAGAGTTCCAAATACATGTATCCATATAGGAGAAAACAGAGTGAAACCTAAACATGAAAACGGTTCCTGCAAAGGAACGTTTAACCGAGAAGAACGAAATTTGGTGAGCCAAGTGGGATTGGTGTACTGATCCTTACCTGCAATTATCATCAAGATTGGGTGAAAAAATGTTTGCTGAGATTTCAGGAAACTCGTAGTTTTTTGGAAGCTTGGCAACCCCTTTCAATGAAAGTGATTCTCCTCAGTCACTGCTTGGGGCTACTTCAATAGGACAAAAAACATAGCGATAGAACTTGGAACTACATTATTGTGCCCAAGTTTCAAAGAGCTAGCACAAACCGTGTTTGATTTAGAGTTCCAACTACATGTATCCATATAAGAGAAAACAGAGTGAAACCTAAACATGAAAACGGTTCCTGCAAAGGAACGGTTTAACCGAGAAGAATGAAATTTGGTGAGCCAAGTGGGACTGGTGTACTGATCATTACCTGCAAGTATCATCAAGTTTGGGTGAAAAAAAGGTTTGCTGAGATTTCAGGAAACTCGTAGATTTTGGAAGCTTGGCAACCCCTTTCAATGAAAGTGATTCTCGTCAGTCTCTGCTTGGGGCTACTTCAATAGGACAAAAACCATAGCGATAGAACTTGGAACTACATTATTGTGCCAAGTTTCAAAGAGCTAGCACCAACCGTGTTAGATTTAGAGTTCCAACTACATGTATCCATATAGGAGAAAACAGAGTGAAACCTAAACATGAAAACGGTTCCTGCAAAGGAACGGTTTAACTACGAAGAACGAAATTCGGTGAGCCAAGTGGGATTGGTGTACTGATCATTACCTGCAAGTATCATCAAGATTGGGTGAAAAAAGGTTTGCTGAGATTTCAGGAAACTCGTAGATTTTTGGAAGCTTGGCAACCCCTTTCAATGAAAGTGATTCTCTTCAGTCTCTGCTTGGAGCTACTTCAATAGGACACAACCCATAGTGATAGAACGTGGAACTACATTATTGTGCCAAGTTTCAAAGAGCTAGCAAAAACCGTGTTTGATTTAGAGTTCCAACTACATGTATCTATATAGGAGAAAACAGAGTGAAACCTAAACATGAAAACGGTTCCTGCAAATGAACGGTTTAACCGAGATGAACGAAATTTGGTGAGCCAAGTGGGATTGGTGTACTGATCATTACCTGCAAGTATCATCAAGATTGGGTGAAAAAAGGTTTGCTGAGATTTCAGGAAACTCGTAGTTTTTGGAAGCTTGGCAACCCCTTTCAATGAAAGTGATTCTCGTCAGTCTCTGCTTGGGGCTACTTCAATAGGACACAAACCATAGCGATAGAACTTGGAACTACATTATTGTGCCAAGTTTCAAAGAGCTAGCACAAACCGTGTTTGATTTAGAGTTCCAACTACATGTATCTATATAGGAGAAAACAGAGTGAAACCTAAACATGAAAACGGTTCCTGCAAAGGAACGGTTTAACCGAGATGAACGAAATTTGGTGATCCAAGTGGGATTGGTGTACTGATCATTACCTGCAAGTATCATCAAGATTGGGAGAAAAAAAGGTTTGCTGAGATTTCAGAAAACTCGTAGTTTTTTGGAAACTTGTCAACCCCTTTCAATGAAACTGATTCTCGTCAGTCTCTGCTCGGGCTACTTCAATAGGACACAAACCATAGCGATAGAACTTGGAACTACATTATTGTGCCAAGTTTCAAAGATCTAGCACAAACCGTGTTTGATTTAGAGTTCCAACTACATGTACCCATATAGGAGAAAACAGAGTGAAACCTAAACATGAAAACGGTTCCTGCAAAGGAACGGTTTAACCGAGAAGAACGAAATTTGGTGAGCCAAGTGGGATTGGTGTACTGATCATTACCTGCAAGTATCATCAAGATTGGGTGAAAAAAGGTTTGCTGAGATTTCAGGACACTCGTAGATTTTTGGAAGCTTGGCAACCCCTTTCAATGAAAGTGATTCTCGTCAGTCTCTGCTTGGGGCTACTTCAAGGGGAC